>NC_045156.1:23136577-23139077 GCF_900700415.2 Clupea harengus
CTTCCTCCCTCTTTCTCTCTCTCTCTCACACACACTCTCTCTGGCTCGGCCCCCCCTCTCCCTCCAAGACATTGAAGGGGGAGGTGAAGACATCTGTATCTTTTCTTTTCTGTGACTGCGACACTCAGCAAATGCATTCAGAGTGCCTGTATTGGCCTGTGCCCTCTCATGACAAAGGCATTATGACGTTGCATAATCACGTTCATGCCACTGACTGTGGACATGCAGGAGGGGGTGGTGCACAGGGAAGGAATTGTGGGGGCCAACACACAAAAAGCTAACATGTGGGTGTGTGTTTGTGTTTGGGTGTGCTCTGTGTGTGTGTGTGTGTGTGTGTGTGTGTGTGTGTGTGTGTGTGTGTGTGTGTGTGTGTGTGTGTGTGTGTGTGTGTGTGTGTGTGTGTGTGTGTGTGTGTGTGTGTGTGTGTGTGTGTATGTGTGTGTGTGTGTGTGTGTGTGTGTCTGTGTGTGTGTGTGTGTGTGTGTGTGTGTGTGTGTGTGTGTGTGTGTGTGAGAAAGAGAGAGCAACAGCAAGTGCACAAGGGAGGTGTGTGAAAGAAAAAAAAAAGACAACACAAGAGAAAGAGATAGTGATAGATACAGAGAAAGGCCAGCGAAAGTGAGAGAAGGAGAGAGATTGAGGCCTTTGTGTTCCGTCTGGCCAGGAGGAAGGGAGGTTAATGCACTGGTGTTCAGTAGCAGAGCAGCATAATGGACCCTCGCCTGGCTTTTCAGAGCAAATATTTGGACTGAAACCACCACCACCATCCCTGGCCTCTTCACCCCCACCACCCACCCCCTGGCTCTAGGCTAGGCAGACATATTCCCACATTCCCATCATTGCCTCTGAAGATCAGCCACCACGTTCATTTTGCTATTAGCTTTTAGTGGCTTTTAGGAAAGGAAAAAAAGCTAGGCTCTTAAAAAGTGATTCATTGATTGAACAGATTTGAGTATCCTTTCAGTCGTTTGCTGTTAAGAAGAGTAGAACAAAAACATGATTAAAGCCATACTGGTGATTTTGCTAATTAAAAACAGGGTGACCCTACTAATAACTCAGGAGAATCTATCTTGCATAAAATATGCAACTAATGAGCGTGTCTGTGTGTGTGTGTGTGTGTGTGTGTGAATGGGGGTAACTGGGGACATGTGTTTGTATTTTTTGCCCGTGTGTGTGTGTGTGTGTGTGTGTGTGTGTGTGGATGCATGAGAGTGGGGGAGGACTACTTGGCTATGTGTGGGGGCGTGAGAGTGTGTTGTTGTATGTGTGGTTGTGTATGTGTGTGCGTGTGTACGTGTATGCGTGCACATGCATTTGTTTATGCACTTGTGCCTGTGTGGGTTTTTGTATGTTCTTGTTAGGGTGTATGTTTGTGCGTGGGCGGGCGGGGGTGTGTTTGTGCACGCATGCAAATGTGTGTGTGTGTGTGTGTGTGTGTGTGTGTGTGTGTGTGTGTGTGTGTGTGTGTGTGTGTGTGTGTGTTTGTGTGTGTGTGTGTGTGTGTATCATGCCTCTATTAGGTATGCTGGCACTGCCCCCCTCCATCTGCCCTGGCTCTGTCCCCCATCCTCCACTCGCAGGAAGGACCAGAGAGCCTCTACTGCTGCCATAACTGGATCAGGGTTTCCTGACTGGACACAAAGGTCCAGGTTAAGGATATGTTTTAGGTTTTATCTAAGCATTATTACTGGACATTTTGGCCGTCAAGTCTTTAATTTACTTTTACGGTTTATGGTCTTTAAAACCGGCTAACGGAATCCCTGAACTGGATATAACCCAGTTTGCAAACTTGCATAAAATCCTTGCATACGAGAGGAAAAACACTTATGCAGGCATGGAGTTCAACTTGTAGTCAGTGCACAAGATTTTGTGGAACGCTTTGCAAACCCTTACAGAATGGTGTCGTGGGATGACACACAACACAGCCTTGGCACCAGCGGTTGTCTGTATGAATAGCCTGGGAAGCATTTCTTTATCAAGTTATATTTCTTAAAGAGATGGCAGAAAGGTATTTGCATATGTATCCTATATTACTCATGTTATCCATACTGTTATCCACCCTGAATAACTGCCATAAACGTAAACCTAAAGGACTTAAGGGAACAGGAAAAATGTATAGACACAGTAGTGTCCTGACTTCGGCCCACTCACGTCTCCTAGTGACCTCGCATCACTGTGCCAAACAGAACGCATGACTCGACCACAGATTAAGGGTCAAGGGGATGGAATGGTGGCTAATGCAGATGCCCGGTGGCCAGTGTGTAGACTGACTCATGCCAGTTCCTCTCTGTGTACTTACTCATTTATTTATTTATTTATTTATTTCAAAAAGCTGTTGTGCTTTTACATAACGAGAAGTTTGACAGAGGGTGATGACCCTGCCCCTCTCGGTTAACGTTAATCTCCTCTTTCGTGGCGTGTTTATGTCAACACGCGCTAAGCTAAGCTAAGCTCCCCGGGCCAATGACCGCTGGAGGAGTGGCAGCAGCAGCAGCTGGGC
>NC_045156.1:23146577-23301577 GCF_900700415.2 Clupea harengus
CGCATAGTTTAATTACATGAATAATTATTATCAGGGTCTCCATCAGGGGGAAATCGCTACCTAGCCCCAGTGTAATTACCACTTAAAAAAATGTGATCTCTGCTTGCTCAGTTTGTTCCTCACACACACTTCTAACTGAATTATGGAAGATATGTTTTAATAAAAGTCCTCCTAATGATGCATATTACATGAGTTCATGCATGCGTAAAGCATGCACAGACAAATGTTCAGCAGTAATGTAAATTAGGGGAGAATTTTAATAAAAATGTTACCAGAAATCATTTGACAAATAACTTCTAGCATTTAAGATTCTGCTAATCTGACTGTTAACCCCCATCCCCAACTCAACTCCACCCCCTAATGACATGCAACGTGCAGCGAACTACCTAATCTTCAAACGTAACCATGGTAATGATTGGGCTTGGATGCAGAAGACTAACATCTTTTGAAGGTCAGAGGGAGGAAGGGGGTGCATAGATGGGGGTCTCTTTTAGGATGGAGGTGTTTAATAATTTAGGGGAAGGTTAGGGTGTTTGGGTTTTGACCTGCAGCACAGGGTTTGAAAGGAACCCCCTTTGAAACGGTGCCAGAGGTTTCACCCCGGTCTCCACGGAGGCAAGGAGCCAATGAGGAGCGAGTTTCCTTGTTGTTGTGTGAAGAGACTAAAAGACTCTAATCAGACCCCCCCCCCCCCCCTCTAACCTCCGCCACCACCACATAACCCCCACCCCTCTCTTCCAGCTCACGCACCAGTTAAGCAATGAAGCATCTGACTTCTCATCTGTGGCAAGAAGCCCATTTAATAAAACGTCTTCCCCTTAATGAATTTTTCATCTATTTGTGTTTGGTTCACAACCGAGCCACACGTGCATTTACTGCAGGGTAGAGTGGCATGCATTTACAGCAGGGTAGAGTGGCATGCTGGCACGCTGGCACGCTGGAAGAGACTTTGGTGGATTATGCATGATGAAGTGGGTCCACCATGGGCGACCCAGATCCCTTCTTCGCTGTCCCCCTCTGCCAGAAGAATCCTTCTCTGGTAGCGCCGGCGTCACCAGAGTTGCAGCGTGGCGTCGGCTGTTCTGAGATCAGTGTTTCCGTCCCTTGCCCGTCAGCCCCCTTTGCTCAGTGACATGTGAGAGACTGGGCAGAGAGACACGATGTGAGGCAGAGCTCCTTAACCCACCCAGACGTGCTCAGACAGTGCGTGTGAGTCAGGATGTCTAGAAGTCCCATCTCTGCTGCTTTCGAAGGTTTTTATGTTCTTCTGTTGTGCTGTGTGCGCATGGAGTCTCTCTCTCTCTGTGTGTGTGTGTGTGTGTGTGTGTGTGTGTGTGTGTGTGTGTGTGTGTGTGTGTGTGTGTGTGTGTGTGTGTGGATTGCTCCAGGTACCTGGCAGTTGGACAGTTAATTTATGTACGCTGATGGGGGAAAAACCTTGATGGCAGACACGCTGGAGGAAGAGCAGAGGAAGCCCTTTGCGCTCTGGGAAAAGCAGCCATTGATTTATTCGTGATGCAGCCAGGCACTTCCTTTAACCCCCAGCCCCCCTCACACACACACACACACACACACACACACACACACACACACACACACACACACACACACACACACACACACACACACACATCTACACATAACCCCCTCCACACACACATGCACACACACAAACCGACACATACACCGTGATGTACACACTACAAACATACACATGCCCTTGGGCCTGAATGGGAATTGTTTCTGTACACACACACACACACACACACACACACACACACACACACACACACACACACACACTTTCATCATGCTGCCCTCTTCCTCTTTCTCCTCCCCCCTGCTCTATCTTTTCTATTCTGGTTCACCCCCTTCCTCTTCTTGTGTCCCCACATTTCTCTGTTTCTACTCTCTCCCCCCCCCCCCCCCACCACCCCTCTCTCTCTCTTTCTCTCTCTCTCTCTTTCTCTCTCTCTCTCTCGTTAAAAGTAGGTCATCCTGCAACATTGAGCCATTGCTCCTGCCAAGCATGAGACGTACTGTTCCTGTTTTCTCTCGCCTGTCCCCCCCATCTTCCCTTCCCTCCAGCCGTCCACATGGATCCACCATCTATCCTGCCCTGTCTGTTTGTTTGTTTTTAAAGGGGCTTGTTTCTTTCCCCTTAGCCTAAACAAGCCTCATCTTCTTGACACTAACCACATCACCCACGCAGTTAATCCACTCACCTTTCCCCGTACCAGCTGTTCCCATGGTGACAGGGCCCAGCGTTTCGTCAGAGAAGGCTTCGTCCACTTAGCTCCATCCCATGCTGCCTGACCCCCCTCGCTCCAGCCCTCGCGGATGTGTTTACTCACCTCTGGTTGGCTCTCTAATGGACAGAGTTCAAAGGTCAGGTCAGGGAGGCCAATTTTCTGGGAAGAGAAGCGAAGTTGTTGGGAAGTGAGCAGGCAATCAGGGACGCTCCGATTCCGGTTTGCAATTGAATTTAATATTAATAGAGCTGAGGTGTAACCTAACACCCCAGACTACAGCTGCGCTCCACTTCCTCTCAGCTCATCCTCTTAAAATTATGCAGAGAGAATATCTCACTTACATACATTTGTGTGTTAGGCATTACAGTGGCATCTAAGCATAGAACCTCCTTGTGTCTCATTGCCAGTGTATTGTGACCCCTGGCAGAGGAGCCTGGCAGAAGAGTCTCACTGTCTCGGTGGCGTGATGCATACTGAAACAGATGAAGGGCTGTGGGAAGGAAAGGATGCATACTGAAACCGATGAGGGGCTGTGGGAAGGAAAGGATGCATACTGAAACAGAATGAGGGGCTGTGGGAAGGAAAGGAGGTCCTTTTGCCTGAGTCTCCCTCCTCTTCCTCAGCTGATGGTCAGGACTCAGCTGGTCCAGAGTCAGCTTACTTCCGAGCCAACAGAAAATAGGCCATATTCACAGTGCGTTCTGCGCTATTAGTGTATTTCTAGAATGCTGTATTGGTCTTCAAGCGATTTCAAGCTGGAAAATTGAAAGCTGCATTACATATCTCATTTGACTTCCTGTGTGCTCCGTCAGTTCCATTCCACTCAAGTTAGATACATGTTTGCATAAAATACTTTCGGTTTCTCCCATAAATATGCAACTTATTAATGAGGAACTGGGATGATCTCACAGTACTGTGTGTAGTTGACTATAGTCGACTGTTCGCTTACCCGAGGCAGGTCCTAAGGGAGGTGAATTAGACTACAAATGGACACAAATTGAGGACGGGCGGTAGATACTTACTCCTCTCCGCTGATGAACTCGGACATGAGTGACACATGAGTGAGTCATTGTTTACGAGGGGTTAATGTGTTTTATCAAAATATACTTCAAACTCCTCAGGCTTCTCCAACATGTTACGGCCCATATAATCTCCTTGCCATGCCTAAATCCCCGACTGTTGTAATACTTAACACATGACTAAATCTTTGTTTCTTAAAGCCCTGCTTGTTATCTAGGGATATGAGTCATTTCTATGAAAGCTTTAATGATGCCCTTAATCTTCTGTTTATTTTGGGGGGGATTCATTAGTGAAATTATTTGAATGAAGATAAGGGTTTAGTGACATGGCATTATAAAAGGTCATCTCTCAGATCGCTCAGATCGCTGGGAAGGGATATAGACAGGCCTACAGCATGCAGGGTATAGTATTTGTGCAGCGTGTGTGTGTGTGTGTGTGTGTGTGTGTGTGTGTGTGTGTGTGTGTGTGTGTGTGTGTGTGTGTGTGTGTGTGTCTGTGTGTCTGTGTGTATGTGTGTGTGTCTGTGTGTGTGTGTGTGTGTGTGTGTGTGTGTGTGTCTGTGTGTGTGTGTGTGTGTGTGTGTGTGTGTGTGTCCTGTCCTCACACAAGAACAAGATGTCTGCCAGTCCTATGCCTTTCATTGTTCTCATTTCACCTCTCCGGCGCTCTGTCATCAGCGCTGTCCTCAGCTGTGGTTGTCACTCAGTGTTCTGCGGCGACCCTGGTGACACCTATGGGCATTTGAATGCTGCTCGTCAGGAGCCCAGAACGACAGACTGACAGATGTCACTCCTCCCATGTCCATCATTGTACGAAGTTTACATGGCTTCCGCTGTCCCACCTCTAATGTCAAACATTCCGGCATTGCTTCGGTATCCTACCCCCTTCCCCACCTACTCCTTATATGTTACCATTTAAGCCTCAAACTGATGTACTTCTTGGTATCAGAGGTGTGTGTCTGCAGAGACTGTAGGCCAGCTCCCGACAGGCATTTCAGAACCCTGGCCAGCTACCTTGCCACACATGCTGTTCATGCTTGAATTACAGTACATACGTATTGGGGTAAACTTCAGGCAAACTGAATCTCTTGCTCAAATTATTTTATTTGTCATAAAAGGGGTGGTCATATGGTGTCATTTGTGTGTGTGTGTGTGTGTGTGTGTGTGTGTGTGTGTGTGTGTGTGTGTGTGTGTGTGTGTGTGTGTGTGTGTGTGTGTGTGTGTGTGTGTGTTGGTTTAGATGTAAGATTGGGGATTTGGGTGTTCTGGAGGCAACAAGAACCAGTAAGGCAAAATGACTCACAGTATAGTCAGAATTTGGGGGATTGTGGGGTTATGGGTGGCTGCCCTTCACTCCTGCCTGTGTGAGGAAAAATGACTCACACTTTAGCAAGTAGAGCTGCAATGACCCCAGGCACTCAAGCACTTCACCTAGAAACACATTGGCCTGTGTACACATCTGTATCCACACTAATAAATATGACCATCTGCAT
The DNA here is from genome assembly GCF_900700415.2 of Clupea harengus. NCBI lineage: Eukaryota > Metazoa > Chordata > Actinopteri > Clupeiformes > Clupeidae > Clupea > Clupea harengus. The sequence goes on from NC_045156.1 coordinate 23,151,342, forward strand.
ATATGCAGATAAATCATCTGTAGGAGCTATTAGAACATCTGGTGTATAGGAAGCAGGACATGAACTAGAAAATTCTCTACAAATTAGTCTTTCATTGGGGTATTTGTTTAGCAGGAGGGGAAGGTGAAGGGTTATTAGGCACGCTAGCTAACTAGATTGGCTTATGTGTCTGTCCCTGACCGCTGGCTGTGATACAGAAAGCTAACAAGCTAGCCCTGAGACACACAGATGTGTGATCACCATGTAGCAGAATACAGCATACGTGGAGCACCGTCCATTTGCATTCATTTGATAATTCACATGTAACCAGAACTTCAGTTGTAGGTGCTAATTAATGCCAGAACAAAGGACAGGACATAAAGCCATGATGATGGCACTGATATTATTTGCTCACTTTTTGTGTTGCACAGCCATTGTGTGGGTGGTGTTCCAGCTTTAAACATGGCATCAAGCAAACAAATGGGGTTTTGGCAGAGGCCACATGGCTGAGGTCCCATCTGGGTTAAGATGTCTGCCAACAGGAGCCATGCTGCTGGGTCCTCATGTGCCATGGCTGCCGGAGATCTGTACGCTACGGTGTGCACACGGCAAGAGCGTCTGGTACCATAAGGATGTTAACAGATATCAACACAGCCATTGTCAAGCTTTTGAACAGCCTGAATTTGAACCACTGATTTGAATATAGTTGAATGAATGCCACTGTTGTTATAAAGCTAATAGCTAATGTTTACCCTGTCTGTTCTGTTATCCATGAAGTCAAAATGCACTCATTGTTAAGTACCAGTGCTTACAGACCGATATAATCTGTTTGCTTTGACTATTATCAGCGCCTGTCTCGTTTCTTTCAGCCACCCAATGTGGTTGTATATTTTCATTCTCGTAGTGCAATAAATTCGTAGTAGTCTTCCTATTAGCTTTAGCCATGACCAGTGTGTTAACATTGAGCGTGCTCAGATCTTATAGGAGTGTATGTTGACCCTGGCTCTGTTCTCTCCTTACAGGCCTCTGAGGTGATTGCCCGTTCCACCACTAAGACTACCCAAGAGCTCCCCAGCGCCGCGGTGAGTTCATTGATCTCGACGCCCCAGCGGTTGGCACGTACAGTGTGCTCATAGCTTCAGACACCCCGACACTGGCATAGGTTCATGGCTCTGGCTTGTGACCCACATTTACAGGCTTTTTATATCAGCACACTTCAGAGTCAGAACAGATTATTTATTTCCATTTCAGGCCATTATTACACAATTCAGGCTCTAACAACCCCCCCCCCCCAACTGGGTTGATGCCTGATTTGGGGTGAACCATTGGCTAAAACCAGATTTGGGATGTGGGTTTGGAAGTGTGCATGCTGGTGTGTGTGCACAGTATGTAAACCAGGCCTTTGCATAAGAGTAGGGACACGGAATAGGAGCAGCCCAGATATGAGCATGGTTCAGTGTGCATTACAACTTTGAGGTCACATACAGTACTTGTATTTATCATGAAATATGTAGGCTGTGCTCTTATACATTCTGCTAATGCACGCATATGTGTGTGCATGTTTGCGTGTGCACCTAGAGATATATGCATGCCTGCATGCTTAGGAGTGTGTCGATGGGCATGGACGTGCTTATGTTCCCATATGTAGTGATGGCCGTGTCAGTGCATGCATTTGGGAATGTGTATGTGCATATGTCTGTGTGTGTGTGTGTGTGTGTGTGTGTGTGTGTGTGTGTGTGTGTGTGTGTGTGTGTGCGTGTGTGTGTGTGTATGCGTGTGCGTGCATGATGTATGAGTGTGTGAATTAAGCTGATTTCCTTTGCGGCCCCTCCCTCTGGCTCAGTATAGAGGGTGGAAGGGGGTGGCATTGATGGCCCGCGGAGAGTCGGTGCATGCTGGGAGGGGAGGTGTGTCTGGCGCCGCAGAGGGTAATTGACTGTGATGGGCGTGAGGGGTATTTATAGATCAGGAGCTATGGGTGCTGCTGGATGTGGCAGAGGGATGGAGCCGAGGGGGGATGAGAGTACTAAGGGGGGAGCTTGTCATTGCCTGAGGCAGTGCCAGTGTCAGCTGAATAGAGAGAGAGAGGAGAGAAAGAGAGAGAGAGGAGAGGGAGAGAAAGAGGAGAGAAGGAGGAGAGAGAGAGGAGAGGGAGAGAAAGAGGAGAGAAGGAGGAGAGAGAGAGGAGAGAGAGGAGAGGGAGAGAAAGAGGAGAGAAGGAGGAGAGAAGGAGGAGAGAGAGAGGAGAGAGAGAGGAGTGAGAGAGGAGAGAGAGGAGAGAGAGAGGAGTGAAAGAGGAGAGAGATAGGAGAAAGAAAGGAGTGAGAGAGGAAGAGCAAGGGAGAGACCAAGATGGTGGAGGGGAGGGGAGAAAGGAGAAGAGGCGAGTAGGAAAGAGACTCAGCCCTGCTGGAGGGCACTGTGCCCCCCACGTCCGTGCCCCCTACCCCTCCGTGTTGACACAAGGGGCATCATCTAGGCATTTCCACTGTGCCCGTTCTGTTTGCCTGTGTCATCAGTGTGCATCATTAACCCCTTTTAGCACACAGTCCTCCCCCACCCCCTGCCGAAACACCTCTGGGGACACGTGCCCCCAAAACCCCCAGTCTCACAGTCTGCTTCGTTTCCCACCTCAGCGTCTTTCTTCACTGCCTTTTTATTCGCCTTCATTGTCAATCCTCTTCTTTTCTTTGCCCTATCCTCTTCTTGAATGTGGATTACGATGATCATTGTAATTATGGAGTCATTGTCAAGTCTAAACAGATACAGTATACGGGACCCCATCATTCACTATAGCCAGAGACTGTGAAACAGTGTCGTCATGATATATACCGTGAAATGTCACAGTGGCAGGAACCTGAACTGAGGAAACTCCTCATGGAAATCAGCCGCACGCAGTCCAAAGCGATGTTGCGTTTAATTGTAGTCGTACTCAGGGCCCTGGTGTATTTTGCTGAAAGGCCCAAATGACTTCCAGGCCCATTATGAATTAAACCAACTGAGTATGCACACTTTAAAAACTCTCATAGGTAATTTATCATATAGAATTATGATTTCAGTCATGCTCATTTTTCAGGTCACGACTGGTGATTAAGAACCCCATAATAATCACGATTACTCACAAATTAGCAGTAATGAATGGATGTGTAGTTGATGTAGACTGATGTAGTAAACCCTATGGTGGGCTGTAGACCTGGTGCGGCTGGTAAGGTTCCCAGCTGAGTGTGGCCTCTGCATGTGGCGCGGTGGCCTTGGGTGGCCTCCTGTTAGAGCCTGCATGTGGCTGGGGGACTGTCTGATCTCCAGCACCCCTGAGGGGGCCTCCCTGAGGTGGGGTGACTGGTCTGATGACCGTGGGGGGGGGGATTTACCGCGGTGGCATGCACTTCTGTCCGCAGCACTGGGGCCATGCTAACGCTCAACACTGCCAGTGCGGCTGCTGCCCCGTGGCCAACTTCCCTTGCATGTGTGTGTGCATGAGTGGGTTAGTATGTGAACATTTATGGGTATTTGTGGGTATTTGTGGGTGGATTTATGTATGTGTGTGTGTGTGTGTGTTAGGGATGGGCATTCGATTAAATTGTCTTAATCGATCGTCGGGAGAATTAACGATCGATTTTCGATTAATCATTAATATTTTTATATTAAAATTCACTATTTATAGGTTATATTAAAATGCAGTGAAAATAGAAAAAACATAGCGTGTTTCCTCATTGAGATCTTTATTACAAGATGAACTACTCTTGTGGCAGTTAAACTTACAAGATGGACAACTCTTGTGGCAGTTAAACGAGATCCGTTCAATGGTTACACTTGAAAATATGCGCTGCTGTACAGCTAGAAGCCGGTGCTCATAAACACAACTGACCCTCGTTTTTTTTTCCTCCAAAATAAAATCAGATTATAAATAAATTAGGGCTGTCAATAGATTGAAAATCTTTTTAAAAAATCACTTCAGGCAACGTGTATTTTAGACACTGTTGTTTAATTGTATTTTGTTTGTGCTCTCTCGCCGTCATACAAGGAATGAATGAGAGACACAATGGTGCCCCTCGACGGTAAATCGTAAGAGTTCTCCTCTGAAGCAATTCGAATCACCTCAGTCAGCCCACCGTCTTCAACTATGTTGATGGGCCGACAGTCACCGGCAAACCAAACTGCTACAGCGTTGGTAACCTTTTCACGGACTGGTCTAGTTATTTTCCTAGAGAAGTCGTGGAGTGTGGGTTGGCGACCATCTAACCTGGGACTGCTTTCTGTCGAGTGCTTTGCATTAAGGTGATAACTTAAAGACGAGCTGCTTCTGTGATAGCTACATTCGGCTTGACAAATGCCACATGCAACTTTAGTTTTGTCGATTGTTCCGTCATTTTGCCTCTTAAACAGAAACTTTCCGCCCAACAATCCCTCAGCTCTCTCCATCTTCAACTACCGTCTCAGTTTCTCCTATCTAACTGACTGCAGGCACGCAGCGGTTTCATGTCATTGGTCAACGCACACCGGAAGTAAACAAAGCTGTGTTAACTGCGTTAAAATATTGTATCGCATTAATCTCGGCCACAATAATCTCATAGATTAAGCGTTAACTTTGACAGCCCTAAAATAAATAAATTACACGCACACTACGCAACAGAATATGCATTAGTTTTATCAATGAAAAAATAATGTCCTCGACGAAATTCTCAATGATCAATTCATCGATCATCGATTAATTATGCCCATCCCTAGTGTGTGTGTATGCACAGTGAGTGTGTTTTCACTTCAATTCAATTTTACGAATGTATTGACATTGTCTCAAGGCGCTTTTTAGAGGCCAAGGTCTGAACCCTCTAGAGCAGAGGTCTTCAACCGGGGGTCCGCGACCCCCAGGGGGTCCGCGGAGGTACTGCAGGGGGTCCGCCAAATGATTTCATCTGAAGCATTTTTTTCCCTCTTCCAAAAATTAAAAACGTCCAAAAGACTACATAAACATAAACAGAACGTAAAAATAATACATAGGCTACCCATGAGTCTTCACGCGATCATTTGATCATAATGGAAACATATGCACTTTTAGCTATCTGGTGCCAAAAGACGTTACCTGCCATAACCATACAATTTGAAATAATTGATCGTTTTGTAATTTCTCGGAACAAGAGCTCCTCGTCAGACACCACTGATGGCGGTTCAGATGATCTACCTTCAGAGGATGCCAATTCCCTTTCCATGAAAAGCCTTAAGTGCAAACGGGAGAAGACACGTAAATATTCAGAGAATGATCTGAAGTTTGCCTTCACCTACAAAGAGACCGATGGTGAAGAATTAGCAGTGTGCGTGGTTTGCTCTTCCGTGCTATCAAACGAAACTATGAAACCATCAAAGCTGCAACGACACTCAAAGACAACCCATGCTTACTTGAAAAAAAAAAAACACATATTTCCTGTTTAAAATCTTTTGAGGGCCAGCAGACCTTGATGAGACAATCAGCCAAAGTGTGCGAGCTAGCTTTAAAAGCCTCTTATCAAGTTGCATTACGTGTCGCTCAGACCAAACAGCCATACATAATTGCGGAAAGTTTAATATTGCCAACAGCTAGTGATATGTGCAAAACAATGTTTGCGAAGGATGAATACGTAAAAAAACTGAAAAGCATCCCAATGCCCGCCCTATTGATGAATTGGCAGCTGATGTGAGGGCACTAGCCTACTAGTCGGAAAACTTCCGAAGGCAGATTATTTTGCACTACAATTAGATGAATCCACCGATGTGTCAAACGACCCTCAGCTTTTAGCTTTTTTGTGATTTGTCCACCAAAATGAGATGCAGGAGGAATTTCTATTCTGTAAGCAGCTGCCTGGAGGTAAAAAAAGTTCAGAGATTTTCAAAGTGATCGACAATTTTTTCCGTGAACATGATATACCCTGGCCAAAATGTGTCGCGATGTGCACAGACGGTGCAGGAGCCATGTATGACGCACTGCATGCTTCATAGGGAGAATGTTGTTGCCAAAGACATGAATGATGAATTCTCAAACGTCAGATCTCTCAGTAGGTATGAGATATTTCATCCATACTTAAGCTTCTCAAGCTACTCAATTCTTTGTCCCTCCCTAATTGAATACAGAGTGATGGCTAACTGTAAGGGAGAAAAATATCAATAATAAACAGAATAAATTGAAACGAGTTGTGTGTCACAGATGATTTGTAATTCTGTTCAAACATGTGTAGGGGAGTGTGTGTGTGTGACTGACACTTAGTTCCAAATAAATTATATGAATATCAGGCCCAAATTTGGGGCGGCGGGGGTGGGGGTCCCTGCTCAGTGTCTCTCTCAGCCAAGGGGTCCTTGGTCTGAAAAAGGTTGAAGACCCCTGCTCTAGAGCAAGCACATACGCGATGGTGGCTCCCTTTGAACTTTTTTTTTGTCCATGTGAGTCTGTCTGCATAGTATGTGTTGGTGTGTTTTCATGTGTTCATATATTTGTGTATGTGCTGTGTGTGTATGTGCTGTGTGTGTGTGTGTGTGTGTATTACTCATGGTGGCTTGCTTCGCCACTCGGGGCGACACTGTGATGGTGAAAACTGCAGCGGCACGTTCATCAAAGGCTCCTGGAAGTCATAGTGACCTCAATCTCCCGACTTTACTCCAGTTCTGCCGGCCGAGTGGGAATATATGAATGAATGGACGGATAAATAAATGGCCGCTTGGATGGATGAGTCTGGCCTTTTTCCACACAAAAGCCCACATGCGCGGAGCGTCATCAGTCTCAGCTCCCTTTGTCAGTGTTTGTGGTGTGCACGTGTCAGGGGTGTGTGTGTGAGATGTGTGTGTGAGGCTGGGATGGGATGGGCTGGGCTGGGCTGGAGTTTCGTGGCCCTTGCCCTAAGTCCCAAAGGAGGAGGAGGCAGAGCCAGGAGGAGCATGTTCCACTCCCCCTGGGGCAGATTAGCTTTTTTTGTAAGATGGTGTTGGATTCGTACAGCAGATGGTGTGTGTATGTACGTGTGCGTGGGAGTGACAGAGAGAGTATGTGTGTGTGCGTGTGTGTGTGTGTGTGTGTGTGTGTGTGTGTGTGTGTGTGTGTGTATGCTTGTGTTCATGTTTTGTGTATACATGTGCATGTATTCCTAAAAGAATAGGTCATTTTTGGCTAGTTGGCTAGACCACAGAGCAAAGCCTCTGGTTTCCATCCTCGGCCAGTCTCAGTCTCCCAGGATGCCGTACACTAGCAAGCTTTAGAGCTTTAGTTGGACCCTAATAAATCACTGTTCCCCCTAATGTAAAATAGCAGGTTCCCCTGCCACTGCCCCCCCCCCCCCCCCCCCCCCCCCCACCCCCACCCCCCTCCCACCAGCACCACTGGCACAGCAGCAGGACATTAAAGAGCCCAGGGTCTTCATAATGAGGGCTCGCACATCCTCAATCCCATCAGTTAGGCCCAGCTGGAGTTTGTCAGGGCTTTCAGTGCATCTCCTCCCCCTGCACTCCTCCTCAATTGGATTAATTAGCATGCTATCCTCCTCATCGTAGGCTAGACGAGAATGCTAAGGCCACAGCGTAACTCTGAACAGTTACAAATAGCTGGTAGGTACTAGTGCTGAATGGTTATTAGCCGTGGATGTAATGGGTTGTAATTAGTTGGGCTAGGGGCCACAGTTAGCCCCGTGGGCTGGTGTGAGAGGGCAGAGTGCAGTTTGTTTCATTGGGTGGGTGGGGCTCTCTGCTTGGCATGCTGACGAGATGAGATGGCAGCTTTGCTGGTGCAGAGAATGGACCCGTCTAACAGCATGTCACTCAGACAGCAGACAGTGGTCGTCGTGCTTCAGAGTGCACAGGCATAGCTCCTTGAAGTCGTGGATGTTTTACCTACAGACACACCTACCCTCTTTCTCTCTCACCTCTCACACACACACACACACCAAATACACAAACACACAGACAGACACAAACACGCACACACTTACATTCACACCCATTTTGCACACAAGCACACACACACACACACACAAATACAAGGGCACGCATGAGCACATACACACATTCACCTGACAACTAGAGAAAGAAAGGGGGTGGGAGAAAAAGACGAACGCTTGATTGCTTAAAGGATGCGAGTCCTGTGAGTGGGTGAGTGGGTGAGTGGTTGGCAGAGGCTGCTGGTTTAGGCGCAGGTGTCAGAGACTCACCTCCCTGGCCCACCCCTGTATGGGGCCTGTTGCACCTCCCCATGGCCAGCCATCTTACCAGAGGAGTCTGAAGCTCCAGCCCACTGCCCACAGCTCACTGCCTCTGGGGAGCACTGGCCTCATCTGCACATGTAGGTCAGCTAGAAACCTCCACATTAATGCACACAAACACACACATGCGCACGCACACACACACACACACACACACACACACACACACACGCACACACGTGGTACGCACACAGAAACATGCATGTGTGATCACACATGCTCATTCACCAACATTGCTGTCACACATGGATACACACACACACACACACGCACACACACACACACACACACACACACACACACACACACACACACACACGAACCTGGGCATGTAGCCACTTCATGTTCTTGGTCTCTTGGTGTAGAGAGCATCTACTAGAAACTGCACCTCGCGTGTCCCATTGCACCTGGTTGTTAGATCAGCAGTGGCCCTCTCTGCCAACGAATCCCACAGGAATATAATCATGTGCCCTTCTTTCTCTTCTTCCTCCTTCCTCTCGTTTCATAGGTCAGAGAGGCCAAGGGTGTGCAGCTGAGCCAAACCAAGACGGCGCAAGGGGTGGCGGGAGCCAATCGGAGGAGAGCGATGCTGAAGCAAGGCAAGAGGTCGGGTCTGGCAACATGGCCGCTCCTCTTGATCTTCCTGAGGGCCGTGGCGTCCATCGAAGTCCCACTCGATCGTAAGTCCGTCACTGACACACTTCGAAATGGGTCCGCACTAAAGGCGGACATGTGTCACGTACGAAGAGTGAAAGCATGCGATCTGTGCACTAGTGAAAACGAGACCTCCATATGGCAAAGAGAGAGAAAGAAAGAGAGAGAGAGAGTAATCAGCTGTCACATGGCTGGTCACATCGTCACGTCATTAAACTGAATTCCTTTGTGCGTGAAACACACCGTATGACTTGTGTAAGGCCGCCGTCTGAATACAATGTTTAATAGGAATATATGCTCATAAGAATACACACAGTCTCTGTCTCTCTTTTTTCTTTGTCTATCTTAAACACACACATACACACACACACACACACACACACACACACACACACACACACACACACACTGCCTTATGTATATATATACTATATTTGTAAAACAGCGCTTTAAAATATCTTTATTGACAGCTGGGCTTTTAAAAATTTGCTGTGTAGTTTAATTGTCTCATTGTTTTCACTCCAGTATGTAATGGAGATGAGATGTGTGTTTTTGAAGGTCCCATTGATTCACGGTAAAGATGAGGAGTCAGCAGACCAATATCCTGTTTAACATTACAGGGTTGCAGGAAGTTCTTGTGAATACGGTGCCTGCTTCAAACATGGATACCTTCACTGTCCCATTGACCTACAAGCACACACAATGTTTCAATCTCACCAGTCCTCTTTGATGGCTTTATAACCAGATGTGAATTAGATTATGAATTTAGATCAAATTTGAGATATAATACAAGATATAAATATACAATACATTTCCTCTCTCTCTCTCTCTCTCTCTCTCTCTCTCTCTCTCTCTCTCATCTCTCTTTGTCTCTTTCATGCTCTGCCTCTATATCTGTTTATGCTTGGCCACTCTGAGAAATCATCATCAAAGCCAGACGCAGTAAAAGGCCCCAGAGGCTCTTGTGTGTCTCATCTGAGACCATAAAAAAAACAGATCTGCTCTGACCACTGGCAGCCACTGATGCTATTGTCTCCAGCTCGCTCCACCCGTTCTTGTTATTGTCTTTACCTTTATATCTGTTTTGACCCTCTCCTCCCCCCTTCTGTCTCTCTCTATCTCTCTGTTTCTCTCTACCACTCTCTCTCACTCTGTCTTTTTCATTTTGGCCAGTCTCTGTTTTATGGCTTGTGGCTTCCTTGCCTGAGGCTCATAAATGTGTATTGATTATTTTGCTATTTGCCACCCTTACTTCTAAGAGACATGATAGCCCATATAACCTATGATCCTTTGACCTCCCGACCTCTGGCACACGCAGCGGTACGCAGAGGGGGGGCGCTTTATCTAATTGGAGAGTGCAAGCTGCCATGTCTGTTTGGAGGTTGGCATCAGAAAGAGGCTTCTCTCCCCAGAGCTGATAATGAGCACTGTCATCACCCCCCATTACTCCCATCATCACACACACACACACACACACACATGCTCTGACACAAAAAGTGGATGTAATGCACATATGTACACAAACATACACACACACACACACACACACACACACACACACTTGACAAAAGCAGACCACCCACACATGCACACACAAAAGCACTATGTGTACACAAACATGCTTGCACACTCACATATACAGACAAAGCTTCATGCCAGGCATACACACAAATACACAAGCACATCAACCCCCACCTGAACTCCCACACACACACAGACGTATAAATCCTCTCAGGCATGTGAGTCACACACACACACAGATGCATGCACAGAAACGAGAGACGCAAACCGTGCACACACACACACTCATGACCCCCTGTGATATGACCTTGCTGATTTACTATGATGAATGTCAGGCAGTCGGCCCTGTCCCATCATCCCTGGCTTCGTGGGACCCAGGGGTCACAGAGGATACCCCTTTGCCCCTACACACACACACACACACACACACTGCATATGTTTTGTCTCTCAATCTAAAAACCACACTTTCATTAGCAAGTCAACGCAGTGCAAAACACAAAGGTTATTTACAAAAACGTACTTGCGGTTAGACACAGAACAGCCTGTCTCCCATGCCATCACACGGCATGTGTTTCAGTGTTTTCTCCCCTCGACCACTTGGAGGACTCGCTGCAGTAATATTTGGCCAACTGAGCTGGATTAGTAGAAATGAAAGAGCTCACTGTCTCTCCACTATATAAGAGACCGTCAAACTGAAGGGTCCCAGCTGGGCTGTGTTTTTAAGATTAGGACTGCCGCTCATTTTGCTGTAAGTGAGTTTAAGTGTCATTATATAACACAGCCCAGTCTTTGAGTCAAATCTGTCATAATAGTATGCCTGTTGTAGTGTTAAATCTCCTGGTTGTTCCCATCGTTTATTCTACCCATTTTACACTATTTAGTAACAAAAATATATTTGTTAGTCTGCTAAGTAACGCCTTTTGTCATGTTTGTTGGCACTGACAAGCTCACTAACTATCCCCTGTGTTTTGTCTCTTGTCTGTTGTGTCCTGCCCTGTTTGTGAAACCACGGTACCGCTCCATGTGAACCTATGCAGGTAAGTTGTGTTCTCTTTATCTATGGACTGTTACTAGGATTGTTAGATACAGTTTTAATAACATTGTAATCTAATTAACACAACTAATACACTCATGTCTAGTTGGTCAGTCTATGGTAGCTGGTTGTTGTAGCTCATGTGGTAACTGTCAGTGTCACATTAAACCCTGCTTCCCCATCCCTCCCTGCTTCTGTCAACCTGCTGCCGGGAACTAACAGCAAAGATACAGCAAGAACGTAAGTCTGCTCACCTAACAATATCTCTCTCTCTCTCTCTCCTCTCTCTCTCTCTCTCTCTGTGTGTGTGTGTGTGTTTGTGTGAGTTGATGAGACTGTCCCTGTGAGATGTTGGGAGAGATCAATGACATGAATGACATTCAGTAATATGTATGTGAAAAGGAGAATGTTAACATGTGTGTGTGTGTGTGTGTGTGTGTATGTGTGTGTGTGTGTATGTGTGTGTGTGTATTTGTGTGTGTTCTGTACCGTCGCCATCACGAGAAAGCGGCACCATGGAGGCAGACACACACCATAATACACCACCATAGATTAGAGCAGACACACACACCATAATACACCACCATAGATTAGAGCAGACAGCCTCCCTGGGACTGAGAAAAGACATAGTTTCATTTAATGAGGGGGTCCTGCAGGCAGTCAGGTAGAAGCAGAACAACATGGAACAGCTCAGTTGCCTCTCTCACCCAGTGTGAGCCACTCACTGCAGCCCAGTGATCCAGGAGATGGATGCACTAAGGTTTAGACTCTTCTCAAGCTCTCATCTACAGCAGCAATCACACCTCCCCATCAGACTTATTTCAGTGTACATCAGAGCTGTTTCATCACACTGGTAGAATTCTCATATTTTAAAAAGAGAACCAGAGTAAATGTATGTCAGTGATGAAAACACCATATGCACCCAGAACCCATACAGGAACATGAGACAGGAAGGACGTTGGTGAATTAGAATGAAGGCCAAAGATATTCATGCATCATACAGATGATGGGTGTCGTTTCAGAAATACCACTCCAGTTACCATAGCGCTCCATCATTAGTGTAGGCAGCAATGAGAGTCTGTGTGGAGGAGATACTGCAATGATAAATGGAGGCCTTATTAAGTGCCCTCTTTCTCTCTCTCACTCTCTCTCTCCCTCTCTTTCTCCCCTCATCTCTTTGCCCCTCTCTCTCTATCGTTCTCTCTATCTCTCCCCTTCTCTCTCTATACAGTGAAACAGCCACCCACCATTGTGAAACAGTCTCCAAAGGACTACATTGTAGACCCCCGAGATAGCATCATCATTGAATGTGAAGCTAAGGGGAACCCGCCGCCAATGTGAGTGCTGACCAACACACAATCGCCTCTTTCAACATCTCCTCTCCTCCCTCCCTCCCTCCCTCCCCTGCTTTCCTTCCCTCTTTTTGTTTTTCTCACTCTGCTCACTTCTGACCATGTCCTCTTGGGGATGTCTGCCTTTCACCAATCTTTCTCTCACAGGCACTCTCTCTCTCTCTCTGTCTCTCTCTGTCCGTGTCTGTGTCTGTGTCTCTGTCTGTGTCTCACTCTTCTCATCTCTCTCCTCACCTGCTTTCCTGGCTCGCCTCTTTCTCTTCCGCTCCACACTGCGCCCGTCTCTCATTTTTCTCTCGCCCCCTCTCTCCAGCCCCTTTGTCTGTCTCGATCTCTCTGTCCCTCCATCACTTGGCTCTGGCCTTTGTCATCCTGTCTCTCTCTTTCTCCTCCTCTGCAACCACCCCCCCCCCCCTCCCCTCCCCTGCCATGTCTTAATTGAGGATGACAGCCATTAGTGAGAACAGAGAGGCCTGCCTGGCCCGGTGCATCTCCACTGGGGAGAGAGCAGGCATGAGCACCCTCCTCTGCCCCAAACCCCCGTTATCACACCATCAGATACAGAGTACAGGCACAGGCAACCAGATACCATGCCTCTCTCTCTCTCTCTCTCTCTCTCTCTCTCCCTCTCCCTTTCTCACTCAACTCTTTCTTGTGTTCTCCCCTCTGCTTACATAAGCCATATGAATCCTTGACCAGCTGAGGACAGTGGTTCCATTCACGGGGCGCGTTTGTGTTTGTTTGCCAGGCCATATTAGAGGGGTTGTTTACATAATGCCACCGCCATGGTGGCTCTCCCAGGAAGGGCACTGTGCTGGAATAATGCGCCCGGATGGCTATTCATGCCCATGGAACACTCAGTCACAGCACTTCCCAAAATGACTCTGATTGGCTATTTTTTGTTTTTTTGTTGTTGTGGAAACTTTTTGGTGGTTGTTGAATGTTTTGGTCCCCTTTGAGAGTGTGGCGTTTTGAAATTCACCTGTCTCTCACCGTGTGTTCAGTTATGACGTGTGAGCTTTGGAGCTGGCTTACTTCCTGACTGACTGCTCCTCACGGATGGAGCGAAGCACGGTGTGCACACCAGGGTACCCACACAGCAGCTAGCTAACTCTGGAGCGGCTCTGGCGTGGTCATGTGACCAAACCCAGCCAGTCATCCGCCACCTGAGTGTAGATCTCTGAGCGTACACATATGTTCCACACTATTGACCCTCAAAGGATATTTCAGCGCCCACTGTCTTATCAGTGAGGAAGTTACTAGACACTGATCTGTACGACAGTCTACATAGCAGCTGCCTGTGTAAGAAATCCAGTCAGGTCAGATCGAGGCCAAACCAGGGCTAAACCAGGGCCAGACCAGGGCCAGACCAGGGCCAGACCAGGGCCAGATCTGGTATAACCACTGCAGCTTCTGTGCTTCTGTGGGCGAGCCATCAGGCCCCTTCTGCAAGTGTCTTTCTGCTCACGTCTGCCCCTCTGTGTGTGTTTTTGCGTGGGGGTGCCGCCATCAGGTACGAGTGGAAGCGGAATTCGCGGTACTTCAACGTGGGCAAGATGCCGCACGTGACGCAGCGGAAGCCGTCGGGGACGTTGGAGATCTCCTCCCGCAATGGCGGCAGGCCCGAGGACTACGAGGGCGAGTACCAGTGCTTCGCCTCCAACGAGTTTGGCATAGCGGTGTCCAATAAGATCCTGCTGCGAATCTCCAGTGAGTGCAAACACAATCACACACACACACAGACACACACACACACACTCACATAGACTGTGTAGCACCCAGCACTTTGGACACACTATTAGATTCACCCACACACACACACACACTCTTTCGCACACGCACACACACACACACACGTGCATCAGAGTTGAGGTGTAGGTGGGATATATGGTGTATGATAATGTGTGATGTGACGTGTGTCTGTGTGATCATGTTAGTGAAAATGTGAGTAGAGTACATGAGTGTATGAGTGTGTGTGTCAGAGTGTACATCTGTCTGTTTGCTGATGTATGTGTGTTATAGTTTGTGTGCGAACGGATGAATAATCACGTGTGTGTAATAATGCGAGAGACAGATGCATGCAGAAAGGTGTTTGCATTAGCGTGAGCCAAACTGTTTGTAACATTACGAGCGTAAGTATGTGTATGTCTGATATCGCGTGGAAAAGTGAGTGAAGGTGTCCTTGACGGCATGTGTGTGTGTGTGCGTGTGAGAGACAGAGAGTGCGTGTGTGTATGTGATTCATTAGGAGTATCACTGTAAGAAGTGTCTGAGGGTAACTGCTGTGCTCGCTGCAGAGTCTCCGCTGTGGCCGAAGGAGGTGCTGGAGCCCCTAGTGGTGACTGAGGGTACCTCGCTGGTGCTGCCCTGCAACCCGCCGCCCGGCCTGCCCCCGCCCAACACCTTCTGGATGAACAGTGGTGAGCACCGCTCTCTTCGCTCCCTCCGTCCGGCACTCTTCCTGTCATGTGTCCCTCTCTCTCTGTTCTTCTCTCTATGGAATTATTTCTTTGCTACTCTTTCTGTCTTTCCGTCTTCTTTCATTTCTACACTGTCTTTGTATCTGTCTGTCTCTGTCTCTGTCTCCGTCTCTGTCTCTGTATCTGTCTGTCTCTGTCTCTGTCTCTGTCTCTGTCTCTGTCTCTGTCTCTGTATCTGTCTTATTCTTGGTATTTCTCTGTCTCTGTCTCTGTCTCTGTCTCTGTCTCTGTCTCTGTCTCTGTCTCTGTCTTTGTATCTGTCTTATTCTTGGTATTTCTCTGTCTCTGTCTCTGTCTCTGTCTCTGTCTCTGTCTCTGTCTTTGTATCTGTCTCTGTCTCTGTCTTTGTATCTGTCTTATTCTTGGTATTTCTCTGTCTCTGTCTCTGTCTCTGTCTCTGTCTTTGTATCTGTCATATTCTTGGTATTTCTCTGTCTCTGTCTCTGTCTCTGTCTTTGTCTCTGTCTCTGTCTCTGTCTCTGTCTCTGTCTCTGTCTCTGTCTCCGTCTCGCTGTCCCTTACTCTATCCCTCCCTTCTTTGACTTGCTGTGTTAGACTGTGGTGCCACCGCCCTCTGTGTCCTCCTGCTCTGCAGTGTCCATTACTGCTGAGCAAGTGCATGTGATTGTGTGCTTCTCTCTCTCTCTGTCTGTGAGTGTGTGTGTGCGCCTTAGTGCGTGTGTGTGTGTTTGTGTGTGTGTGTGTGTGTGAGAGAGAGAGAGAGACTGTGTGTGCACGAGTGTGTGTGGATGAGAGAGACAGAGAGACGGAGAGAGGGAGAGAGGGAGAAAGAGAGAGAGAGAGTGTGTGTGTGTGTGTGTGTGTGTGTGTGTGTGTCATGCTGCCCTGCATTGCCTCTTAAAACAGCTGAGAGGGCAGAAGCAGTGAGAGCACAGGTCCTGGGAGACACGCTCCCCCTGCAGCCTCAGGGCCGGCCCATTCCTCCAAGCCCACACAGGGCTCCGCACTCAGGCCACAGAGCCCCACTGAAACCAGCCTGGTTCATCCAGCCCTTACCCTGGCAGACCCTTTCTCTCTGAAAGGGCTCCTTCGTCCATCCCACCTCGCAAAAAGGGATTCTTTTCTGCCCTTGCTTATCGTAGTAGACCCTCATATCAGGTATCTTCCTGCGTAGTTACATCACATTGCCAAAATTGGACTCTTTTTTTTCTTTACAGTGGAAGTGACTGATGGCCAGTACTTTCTGGTCACTGGCGTTTTGTTGTGTAACTCTTTTTGTGCTGCACCGGCAAGCAGACCTTGTATGGGTGACTGCTGGCATGAGGCGGAGTCGCTGCTGCTGTCGCTAGGGGAGTTCAGCTGCCTGTCCCTGGGCAGATGAGCGGCCCTCCATCTCCATCTCTTCCTCACTGTCTGCTCTGTCCTTGTTTCCGCAGACATGCAGACTATCCAACAGGACGCCCGCGTGTCCATGGGGCTCAATGGAGACCTCTACTTCTCCAGCGTCCTGGCCAAGGACTCCAGCACAGACTACAGCTGCAATGCCCGTTTTGTCTTCACCTACACCATCCAGCAGAAGAACCCCTTCAGCCTCAAAGTGCAGAGCCGTGAGTTTGTCTCCCCTCTGTACCGTTAGGGGCTGATTAAGAAGCAGCCTCCACCACAACAGTGTTTTTCAGTGTGTATGTATCTGAGATGTGCTGCCATCTAGAGGTGAAGTGAAGACCACACCTCTACTCTAATTCCACCTGCCCTGTAGTGTATAGTTGTTTTTTTCCCATGAAGGTTTACATAGACAAATGGAGACATACTTTTTTATTACTATCTATGTGGTTGACCTTCACACACAATGCTCTTCCTCCACACTTTATGTGTAGATTTATTTGAATGGATGCTTTAAAAAAAAAAAAACATCAATAATTCATACGGTTAAAAGTTGAAGTGGCAATGAGTCAACATGAACATAAATTGTGTATTGTTTGGGCCATGGACACTCAGGGATAATGGATCGCATTGATCTGATCTTCCTTAAAACAGGGGGCACTGAGACCCAGGAGAGCCATCTGTCAAGTGGGCATGCGGTCGGGCTCACACAGGTCCCAGGAGGCATCCTCACTTATGCTGTCGTGTTGATGGGACTACAAAAGCAGAATTATTTTAGGCACTACCCTTAATGTATTGCTTTGCTCAATGCATTATAGTTTTTGCGTTGTTTTGTTAGTTAGCATTGCTTGTTTACAGTAAGCAGAGCATGTTTCGCACACACACCGGCTATCCTCAGTGTTCTTGTTGCTAGGGTTCTTGTGATCTGCTGTGATTCTTAGTCCATCACCACTCTATTCACAGAGCAACCTTACAATGATTCTTCCTCTTTCAACCTGACTGACCCGTATGGTGGTGAGTCTGACCTCTCATTGTTTGCCACGTCTCTCATGGCAACATGCTGCCGGGAGACCAACCTAACGACCTTGCTAGCCTATTACCACTAGAACCCCTCATTTTGATAACGTTTTAACATGCCAGTAGTCTAATACCTACTTCTGCTGTGTGTACTTCTGCACACATGACATCATTAGCGGGGGACTCGTGTGTGTGTGTGTGTGTGTGTGTGTGTGTGTGTGTGTGTGTGTGTGTGTGTGTGTTGTGTGTTGTGTGTTGTGTGTGTGTGTGTGTGTGTGTGAGGTGTCTATGAAAGACAGTGAGAGTGAGGGTTAAATATGTTCCTGCCAGCTCTCATCCAAGCCAATGCAGAACTGGTGTCAGTTTATGACAGTGTCTGAACCATGGCATGACCCCACAGAACTATGATGGGGCTCTAAGCCACTTGACAGGCTCTGCGCTGAAGCCCAGACAGCTGGTATATGCTCAGGGAGCTGCAGTGCTGCTTCTCGCTGCTTTTTTAAGGACTCTATCACACAGTGGGAGTCTCTCAAGCGCGCGGGCGTAGAACAAACACTCGGCAGGCGAGCACTAACACACTCCCCCTGGCTGGCACCATTGTTGTCACGGTGACGTGTCGCCGTGTCTCTGACGGCCCTTGTCATTTTTTTGTAACGCTTTCTCCCTCCTCTGTGTCTCCCCGATCCCACTCACAATGGCCATTGTCACTTTATCTTCAGGGCTCTCACAATGTGAATGGCCTTTCGCAGATCCAATAACACCACAAATAATATGCATTACAATAGGGAACTAATGCTGTTCACATGGGACTAGACTCATAGGGCTTCTGGAGGGAGTCCTATCCTCCACACTCCATGTGACTCACATTTCTAACTCGCCATCTGTCTGCACTGTTTGAGCTCTTATGTGTTTGAAGTCTGTCATGTCTGTCATGTCAAGAAAAAAAGGAATGTTATTGGTCTCATTATCATGTTTGTCTTGTCATATATACATACACTTTCATTACTGAGATTGTCCCATAGTGTTCTCTCCTGAGGTACATGAAAGTATTCTACAGCTTTCTGAGATCCTGTGCTGGACATTCATTTCAATCAGTAACAGGCAGTGTTTGTTACAGCGAGATGTAGGCAGACAGGCTTGCTTGGATATGCAAAGAAGGCCTCAGCATTTTTGGGAGTCAAGCAATTAATAACCAAACTACAGCCCATCCCAAAGGCAGTTGCTGGCTAGCCTCCAAAATCACAACGCATGCACAAAAGTCAAATGAACCGTGGGTGTAGAGACTTGCACTTTCGTAACCCTTGGCTCTGGTGTTAAAATGCCTCAGTGCTAACAAGGCTTAGTCAGATGTCTTACAACTCTTTATTTACCAGCAAGCCTCTACAGAAGTGACATAGTGGAAGCAGGCTAATTACACACGTCTCTTTGGAGCTGATTTTAAACTGTGACACAGTTTAAAATGCAGTTCTTTAAAAAGATTAAAAAAATTATCAGGAAGGGGTAATGGCTATGCTATGCTAACTCTGTTTTCATATTCTGACCAAAATTTTAGTTGCAGATCTTAAACTTACAGTTTGTCTCCTCCAGCATCCACCACATGACTCGATTAGTGATAGTGACAGGATATGAAACCTCAGCCTCATCCATTTTGAAACTGCATGAGATGAAATCATGTGAGGCGATGAAATGTTATATTTCTACAGCAGGAAACACGAAGGGACATATTTATTTGATATGAAACAACAGCTGTTGTTTTAGCTACGCTGCTCAGCATGCTGGGATACTGCAGTCAGCCGAAGGCCTGCACGGGGAAGGCCAGCCCAGTCTTTCCCAGTCTGTTGAGCCGGCCGCTCTACTTCAACTCAAGCACAGGCTGGGTGTCCCCAGCTAGGTTCGGCCTCGTGTGTGTGTTCACGTTCACTCTTCATCCTCCTCCAGCCCGTCACGTGCCTGAAACCTCACCCAGCTTCCTGACGCCCTCCGGCCTGGTCAGCTCCAAGATGGTGCTCCGCGGGGAGCAGCTGCTGCTGGAGTGCATCGCTGCCGGAGTGTGAGTGCGGAAAAGATGACAGCACCCAGACACACCCAACCCTGCTGTTTTTCACTGAGCGCAGATTAGCACTAATAACATTTTCGGCTGTATCCCATTCCAGAATGCTTGGATCATTTATGATTATTACTAGGTTTTTTTTTTTTTTTTTTTTAAATAGTCATTTTAGCCTTGGAATGAACGTTTGAAAAAGCAGAACTGATCTGAACATTTATAAAATGAAGGGTCTGCTCAGATGTTTGTGAAGTCACACCTAATAACCCCCCTCCCCCCCTGCACAGCCCCACTCCCAGTATCAAGTGGTTCAAGAAGGGTGGAGACCTGCCCATGAAGAGGGTCAAGCTGGAGAGCTTTAACAAGACGCTACGCATCATCAACGTCTCGGAGGAGGACTCTGGCGACTACATGTGCATGGCCAACAACAAGATTGCCAGTATCCAGCACACGATATCCGTCCAGGTCAAAGGTTAGACATCCTCCACTGTTTTATGTCCAGTTCGTTTTTGAACACAGTCACAACTGTATATCCATCCTCATATGTAATCACTATATCTAAACAGGTTAACAAATGATCATGAAAGAAAGTAGGTTATAACACGGATAGAAATGCCTCTACAGTATTTCAAAATGGTCTTGTTGTGTTACCTAATCAGGAGGAGTTGTTCTTCCTAGGCTGCCAATGATTTCAGAACCATTTAAACAAAAGAGTGAGACTTTGGATTTGCAGCAGCTCGGTGTCACTGTGACATTCTTGAGGTGTGCCCTCAATGTTGTGATTGTCCCGCTAACTGTGTGACACGTGTGCTCCTCCCCAGCCGCCCCACACTGGCTGGACAAGCCACAAAACCTCGTCCTCGCGCCGGACGAGAATGGACGCATGACTTGCATCGCCCACGGCAACCCAAAGCCCACGATCCAGTGGCTGATGAACGGGGAGCCCATAGAGAGTGAGTCCAGTCTGCAGCCCCCTGTGCAGTACCTGCTAGCAACCGTCCTCATGTACCCTGTAGTGCTCAGAAGCCACAAAAATGACCTCTTTCTGTGGAGAGAGTGTATTGACTGTCTGATATCTGTCTGAACACTTTAGTGAGTGAGGAGGCGAGTGCATGAGTAGTTGGTTAAACTCCAAAAAGATTTTATCCTCCTCCTCGTTTGTCTAATGGCGAAAAACAAAAATGCACACAGTGGACTGGCCTCCAGCTGTCTGACCAGCCTATCAAAACTCCCGCAGGTACTCTGCCGAACCCGAGTCGGGAGGTGGAGGGTGACACCATCATATTCCGCCGCGTGTTAGTGGGAGGCAGCGCCGTGTACCAGTGTAACGCCTCCAACGAGCACGGCTACCTGCTGGCCAACGCCTTCATCAACATACTGGGTGAGGGCAGACGCTCCACTGTGCACTGAGCTTATTGTCCAGCTGGAATCAGAATTCAGCTCTAACCTGTCCCCGTCTGTTGGTTCACAGACATGAAGCCCATGATGCTCGGGCCCAAGACCCAGCTGATCAAAGTCGTGGAGAACAACCGCACCTTCCTGGACTGCCCTTTCTTCGGCGCTCCAATTCCCACGCTGCGCTGGTGAGTATGCATCAGGCACCGCAGGAGTAACGCAGTCTGGTTAAAAACACAATGTTTCATGAGTTTATTTATTGGCTCAGACAGCCAGACTGATGCTGTCATCTATCTGTTTGGGCCCTCAGCATATTTAATTTGATGTGTCCAACACAAGTGTCACAGACAGAGCTTCTCTGGTAAAAACACAGAGAAACTCTGTGTATTGTGCCAATAAATTAAACATTGTGTTGTGCATGTGTGTGTGTGTGTGTGTGTGTGTGTGTGTGTGTGTGTGTGTAGGTTCAAGAATGGGCTGGGCAGTGGGCTGGACGGCGGGCACTACAGGGCCTACGTGAATGGCACTCTGGAGATCAAGCGGGCACTGCCCGAGGACCAGGGCACGTACACCTGTGTGGCCAGCAACATCATGGGCAAAGTTGAGATCCAGGTTCGGCTGGAGGTCAAAGGTCAGTCAGTCAGTCAAGCATTCTTATCCAAGGTCATTTTTGTTCTTTGCCCTGCAGTGGGGCATTTACAGTACATGAAAAAGCGCACGGCCTGAGCATGAATATTGTGACCTTAGCTACAGCTCACAACGAGCTTCAAAATGCCACCAAGCAAATTCATTTAAAAGTACCTGGTAAGCACTCCACTGGAGCAAAACCCATGACTGTGATGTTATTATAGCAATGGGTAGGTCAGGTAAGGGCATTCATGCTTCAGCCTGCCTTTTGTTGTCTTTGCAGTGCACTTACCACCTGTGAAATATTTTCAAGTCTTTTGTGATTTCAAGTCTTTTGTGTTGTTGCATCGTTCCAGAGCCCACCCGCATAGTGAGAGCCCCTGAGCACGTGTCCTCTACTCGGGGAAGCTCGGTTCGCTTCAACTGCCGCATCAAACACGACCCCACCATGGCCATTCACGTCACCTGGCTGAAGAATGACCAGCCACTCAGCTACGCCTGGAGGTAAACACCAGTTAGAAGCAAACTAATGGTGTCATTTTCTCCGAAGTGATCTGAAATGTGTTTGCAAGGGTGCTCCACTCTGTCATAATATCGGTATGTATAATAGTGGTATGCTCTGTGTCCGTGTCTGTGCAGGATGAAGAAGGATGAAGAGTCTCTGACCATCACCAACATCAACGAGGGAGACCAGGGCACCTACACCTGCCTGGTCAAGACTGAGATAGATGAGGACTCTGCTTCTGCGCGTCTTACAGTTCTTGGTACACACACACACACACACACAAAGAAAAACTTTGATCCTCCCTTTCCAAATAACAAAAATAACCCTGTTGCCCTCAAGTAGCCTTGTCTGTCTAAAAATAACAATCAACCAATAATCTCACAGCTGAAAATTGCTCTGCATGTTGAAAACTCTGACGTGATTGTCACTGACTCTCTCTCCTGGACTAATGCTGTACTAACCATATGACCTTTATCTCGCAGAGGAGGAATCCTTGTCTCCCTCCAATCGTAGTCCCATGCTAGCAGGTAACACTCGTGTCTAAATATGACTCTTTCCCTTCTAACTGGAGATATGAAGATGTGGCTGTACAGGGCTTTGAATAGCATATTCAGAGCGACACACTATCTTCATATGCCACTGATCAAACCGAGCCTTTAATTGAGGGCTCTAGTAAGAAATAGATTGCATAATCATGTGTCAGGATGTCTGTCATGGAAATCGGTGCCCGTATCACGTGATGGTGAAGAATAGAATACTGTAAAACACAAATTCAAATAAGCTATCTCATATACTGTATGTGGACAGATGTGTCCACTTTTATGTCAAATACTTTCAATTTGAGTTTTCGGCAAATTAATTTGTTAACATTGATACTGGTTTATAGTAGTGTACAAGTCATAGTCAAAGTATGAGACGCTATGTATATGATATCTTTTAGTTTTTTTAACTTTAATCACATTGTTGTAAGGTCTATGAAAATGTGAGTGTGGACTAGCTACTTGTGTATGCCGCCTATGCAGTATATACTGTATGTCATGCAGTATTTCACACAAGCTTAAAAGCCCCCCGTTCTCGTGCAGACCGCCCAGAGTCTCCAAAAGACCTGGAGCTATCTGACCTGCTTGTGCGCAGCGTCAGACTCACCTGGGTACCTGGAGATGACAACAACAGCCCAATCACAGGTGGGTGATCTCAAACACATAGTCATAGACACAGATGCGCACTTACACACAGACACACAGCACTTTCAACTCAGTAGCACACAATGTGAACCGTATATAAAGCTTCTCAGATTCATTCACAGCATACACAGCAAATACAGTGTAGATACATACATACATTACTACATACATACATATATACATACATACATACATACATACATACATACATACATACATACATACATACATACATACATACATACACATGCAGAAACTAGTCATAGACATTTGCAAGCATATTTATTTGCATTTGCACACATACATACCCACTCACTCCTCCTCACTCCCTATCTTTCTTTTCCTATGCAGAGTTCCTGGTTCAGTTCGAGGAGAACCGATGGGAGCCTGGCAAATGGCAGAACCTATCCAGTCACCCAGGCAACGTGAACTCTGTGCTGCTGGAGCTGTCCCCCTTCGTCAACTACCAGTTCAGGGTGATCGCCATCAACGAAGTTGGTCAGAGCCAACCCAGCAGGCCCTCCCTGCGCTACCAGACTAGCGGAGCAGGTAAGCTTTGAGGGAGAGGGAGGGATAAGGATAAGGAAAGAGAGAGAGAGAAAGAGAGAGAGAGAAAGAGAGAGAGAGTTGGTTAAGTGGAAAAGCTGGTTCTGAATCCTTCATAAATCATAAATTCATAAATTGGTCACTGTGTGTGTGTGTGTGTGTGTGTGTGTGTGTGTGTGTGTGTGTGTGTGTGTGTGTGTGTGTGTGTGTGCGTGTGTGATTATACACCTGAGAAGATCTGAATTCTACATAATTGTACCATGAGGGACCAGTGTCCCATGAATCAGTGTAATGATGTGAGATGGCCTTCCTCAGCTCCAGATATCGCTCCTGAGGACATCAAAGGCATGGGCTCGAAGAAGAACAACATGGAGATCACCTGGAAGGTTAGCCACCGAGGGCGCAGCAAGCACATGTTTACATATGACCATCTCAGACACAAACAGCACACAAACAGTCTAGAAAACGAGTAGCTTATTAAATCTTCACCATCAACAGTAGGGAAGGTGCTTATACCAACTGTCAATGATTGTAACAATTTCCAGTCATCTTAAAAATATTCAACTTCTATGTGTGTGTGTGTGTGTGTGTGTGTGTGTCTACAGCCCCTCTCTGACATTCAGAAGAATGCACCCAACATTGTGTATGAGGTGTCATGGAAGAAGAAGGACATGGAGGAGTGGAACTCCATCAACACCACCAAGGCCAAGCACATGGTCCATGACACCGAGACCTACGAGCCTTTCCACATCAAGATCCAGGCCATCAACGACTTCGGCCGGGGTCCAGAGTCTGCTGTGGTGCTCGGCTACTCCGGGGAAGACTGTAAGTCCTGGTTGCCTGGGGAAGGACCTGAGCTGAACCGGCTTTTTCTCATAGTTTGGCATACAACTGATCAGGGATCAGTATGTGAATGCTCAGTGGTTATTGCTGTCTCCCTTGAAAGGTGTAGAGCACTATGACTTCATTAAACAATTGTGGACCCCTAGATGCCCTCTGAAATACTCTGAAAATAATTTTGAATGTATTATTTTGTGACAACAGGTAACCATCAGTGCTCACAAACACTTAAGCTGTCTCTCTCTCCCTCTCCCTCGCTCTCTTTCTCTCCGTCTTGGGTCAGATCAGCTGTAACTCAGATATCTCTCTTCTTTTTAGATCCCTCTGCCACTCCAGCACACTTTAATGTGTCGAAGATTGACAGCACCAAAGTCAACGTGCACTGGGACCCCGTGGACCCAAGCACCGTCCATGGGGAATTCAAGGAATACAGGGTGAGCCAAAGCCTCTTGGACATTAGTGTTTTCTTCAAGGAAGAGTTCCTTCTCTTTTCTGATGGATCAGTCCTTTTCTGTTTATCTGTTTATATGGCAACCGAGATAGGAGAAGTGAAGTTCACACTTAGATGAGGGATAACCAATCACTACCTCAGTTTTATTAAGTAGATGCAGTATATAACAAACCTCACTAAACAGGTCATTTATATAAGTCATTTCATTCTAACTGTCTGTTGTCTGAGTCAAAATAGTGCATAAAGTCATGCTTTTTGAAAAAAACTACGTTTGCGAACGTATTGCACCAGTCTGAAGTGTGTGTGTGTGTGTGTGTGTTTCTCACAGGTGTACTACTCGAGGGAGAGCAGCCTGGTGAGGGGCCTGAAGGTCAATAAGGAGAAGAAGACCAAGGGCTTCTTCAGTTCGTCGGGCACGGGTGTCCTCACCGACCTGGTGCCCTTCAGCCAGTACAAGATGTACATGGTGGTGGCCAACAGCCGCTACGAGGGCCCGCCCAGCAACACGGCGGAGTTCAAGACCAAAGAAGGAGGTATGGAACTCAAAGTGGAGTCCTTGTGTGTGTGTGTATTGGTTTTTATTTCCACACACCGATACAGTGTGGGTGTAAGTAACCATAACTGAATGTTCTCGGCTCTTTAGTTCCCAGCGCGCCCAAGTTCTTCAGGATAGTTCAGAGGAGCACACACACCGTTCACCTGCAGTGGGACAAGCCGCTGGAGCCCAACGGGAACCTGATCGGATACACACTGCAGTACTACACAGGTGGGACTCACTTCAGCCACAGGCTACATATATGGACAGCACAGAAACAAACAGATCACACTATACTTAGTGACCACAGGGACCACAAGCTCCATTCAAAAGATAGTATGATAGCCTAACTGTTGTTGGACCTGAGGGTCACAGTGATATATAGTATATAAACGGTAGTATATATCAACAAAAGGCAGATATGAATCAAATCCTATTAGAAATGAGAAAAAACAAGTGGGTAGGAAAGTATGCAGTCCTCAGTTCAACCACATGTAGGGATATTCACAAATCTGTCACAGTCTCCTAACCCCTAAACTCTACAGACAGGTTAGGTTGTTGTCAGTTAGTTGATTCATGTAGTTCTTATGGAGTTGATTTATGTGGTTAGTTAGGGTGTTGATTCATGTGGTTAGTTCTGGTGTCGATTCATGTGATTATTTAGGGTGTTGATTCATGTGGTTAGTTAGGGTGTTGATTCATGAAGTAAAGAACTGTGATGTCTGTGTTGTAGTGAATGGGACGCAGGTGGGTCAAAGGCAGGTGCAGAGCTTCCTGCCCAACGTGACGACGTTCACCCTGCGTCTACCAGATCGCTCCACACGCTACAAGTTCTACCTGGCGGCCCGCACACAGGTGGGGGCAGGAGAGGTCTACGCCGAGGAGTCGCCAAACTTCTCTAACGAAGGTGAGCTGTCTCCTGTGTATACACATACACATAAACACGCACACGCACGCACACACAATCACACAGTGAAGCTCCACGGTGTTTTTTTGATTGTGTAAAGTAGTGATCATTTAGACACTTTCTGTGGCTAGCTGTGAAGGTCAGAGACAAAGTTAAGACAGTCCTGTGGGTCAAGAATATATACCACAACTTGTCCGTCACTTTTACAGCTATTTTCTCTTCTTTTCTTTCTTTTATGGAAACATACATACCACTAATAAATCTTTGGATTTGTGGTAAGCATGTGGTTCTCTTTGGATTCCTTAGGTCACTGTGATTTTAACTTAAATGTGTCACGTAAATGCTAGACAGTAGCATGTTTAAACGGTGGTAATAAGCACCACTGTTTCAGATTTTGTGTGCCAATTTAGCTGCATGCTTCAAAACACCAATAGGAATAGGAGTATGACAGTTAATAATGATGTTAGCAAACGACTGGGATTTCTGCATTTTTATTCAGGACCGCAAATAGATTTCCCTTGAAACGGAGTACTTTGAACCCAACGCGGAGCAGATGCCCAGTGATATCTGTGACATGCCCAGAACAATGTCCTGATCATGCCAGTCTTAGACATCAGAGACTAGCTAGCAGTATTTGCTGCTTCACTATTGTCGCTGGTCTGTGGTCATATGCTGGTTCATGCTGGGAGATTAAACAGCAACTAGCACTGACCAGCACATATCGTGTTTTGAACATACTGTATTTGTGCTTGCCCAGCTTAGATTACAATGCAGTATTTAAGTATACTCAGAATATAGTGTATGCTTGCCAAGAGTGTTGTTCTCACAGAATAAACCAGCATAAAACCAACAATGTCCTGCAGAAACCATCTTACACCAGCAAACCAGCCAATGCCTATGCTGTTTTTATACGGCAAAAGGGGATTAGTGATTGACTCAGTCATCTGTGCAGGCGCTAACAAGGGCTAGCAGTGGGTGGGGTGGGTGAGCAGAGGGCCCCTTTGGGTCTGAGTGCGAGAGCAGAAAGCGGAGAGCACAGAGCGTGCAGCAGCGACCCCCAAGCTCTGAGATCTGTAAGCTGGAGCTGTGTCTGTCAGTGTGTGGATTTCTGATAACTAACGTCTCCCGTCAGTCATATGCCATGTCAGAATGCTAAGTCTCCTTCACACACTCTCTCGCTCTCTCTTTCTCTCTCTCTCTCTCTCTTCCTCCTTCTTTCTCATCCCTCTCTCTTGTCTATTTCATTCTCCCCTGTGGTTGCCTTCTCTCCGTTTCGAACACTGTCTGTTTCAACCACTGTCGTTTCCCAGTGTTTCTTTTTCTGTGCTTTCTCTTTCTTACAAGTCTCCCCTCTCCCTCTCTGTCTCTCC
The DNA here is from genome assembly GCF_900700415.2 of Clupea harengus. NCBI lineage: Eukaryota > Metazoa > Chordata > Actinopteri > Clupeiformes > Clupeidae > Clupea > Clupea harengus. The sequence continues at coordinate 23,179,339 of NC_045156.1, forward strand.
CTGACAGAACTATATACCATCTCAGGTACTGTCATCTCAGGTTTAGGTAAAGGGAATTAGACTGCTTGCTTGCTTCTGTCTGTCTATTTGTCTGTGTGTTTATCTGTCGATCTGTCAGTTTCCCTGTCTGTGTTATCATATACTGTAAATGGATCTCCATCCTCAGAACTCATTTGCATCACATATGAAAGACGACCAGATGCCATATAGCTTGGTCATTTTCATAGTTGTACTGAAATGTGAAACGTATACATTTTCCCAAGAAGGACCTGAGTCCTTGTAGACATGACATAGATTAGAATGCTGGGCACTAAAGTGGGTTTTTAAATTCTGATTATCAGTGTGGAATTTCATCTTCCGACAACTATAGTCCCACCCATGCTGTGGTAAAAGACACCGAATGTTTAATCATACTGAACATTTTAGGTGTCAAAAGATGGTAAATCAGCCTGCAATGTCAATACAATTGGTTGGTTAAGCAGCTGGGTAAAAGAAAAATTACTTTTCAGAGATCCTAATAATATTAATTACAACTTTCAGTAGATAACTATTCAGTGCATAAATGCACTGTCAACAATCATCTGTCCTCATCAGTTTTCTGTCAGTGTCCATATTCCTCTATGTCTTCTATGTAATGCTTTCAGGGATAAGGCTTGATGCCCCGCTTTAGATTTCTCTGACTGTAGACGACATGTACTACTACCCTTTCTAGATGATACTATGGAAAGCCTTGGGAGAATTTCTTTCAACTAGCTCCTCTGTCACTGATTTCTGAGTAATTCTAATATTGTTCCAGAAATCTCTGATCCCTGATGGTGCCTGTCCACTGTTACCATGATATCAAACCCTCATCTTTTTCCCAGCATGCTCTGGTCATTCAGCATTCGGTAAAGTGACATGGTGAATTGTAACATGAGGTGCAATTCAGTTCACTCCACCTGCTTTCAAGAACATTCTGAGGAACCACCTCTGATGTTTCTCGCCTTGTTGCTTTGATAACAAGTGTGCACGGAGCTTGTGTGCTGTAGGAGGTGTCGGAATTACAGTGACAGCATGTGTTGGGTGTATTTTAAGTCCACATTGATAACCCATGGCTGTCATTGTGCGGTAAGTGTACAAACTGTCTGTGCAGTGATCAATTCCTTCAGATGCCCACTAGAGGGCAGTGGAGTGTCACCATAGTAGCTTCATGGTGGAATGGAAAGCATGTCAACTCTGGCTTAAGGCACTGCAGTTGGGATGGGGAATTCTGCACTTGATTTCTTTTTTTTATCGGGAAGTCAGGGGGGTCCACGGCACTGCCCATCGCCACTGGTTACATTTCACCTCCAGTCGGTTTTGCTTGCTCACGGCCGAAGCTTGCATTGTTGAGCGTCACCTCACATTGTGTGTGTGTGCGCGTGTGTGTGTGTGGTGGCGGGGGTCAGCTTTGTTTTATGTGGGTCCAGACACCAGTCCTGTTGTACTCTGGGTAATTCTACAGGTAAGAGTGATGTGTGGAGCTCCCCGCTGTCAGCTTTGCTTTGCATTAGCATGAACGCTACCGAGTCATTCCAGGGCTGCCCTCTGTCTGCCTGCCTCCATCAAGCTATTTGTCCATCTTTCTCTCAGTTCATCTGTACTGTGATACCAGGCTTGGTCATTCCACTTCACATTGCTCTTTCATTTCTGGGCATAAAGGGGGAGACAAAGTACTGGCATGCTTGCTCTTATATAATGAAAAGTGCTGCATAGAGGACTGGCTATACACTCGCATATGAATTCAGGGATTTCTATGAAGAAACAGAAATCCTGCCTGTCCATCAGTTTCAAGGTAAATTGCTGAAACGAAAACTGTTACACTCTATAGAAAATGTTAACATACCTTAAGGTACAGTGAAGGTATTGCTAATGTCCTATGTGCATGAAAAAAAGATGGTGTGTGAAAATGTGTGAGCAGGGCTGCCAACTTTAGGAGAAGACTCTCCCTGTTGAAACCAAAAGGATTGGTTTTTAAGTAGTGCATTTCTTTGCAGTGAACACTTTGTACAACCTCCCAAGGGTACACCTGCGTACCTGTGCTGTTCTGTGGTGTGCCAAAGTAGGTTCGTTTTGTGTGTATAACTTCGCTGATGACGATGAAATTAGCTCTTCCAGGGTAAGCAGCTATCTGAGGCATACAGATCATGTGTGCTACGTGCAGCACTTGTTAGCATACAGGATATGCCATTAGGATGAGGCTGCCGGCAGGAGTTTGACGGAAGACAAACAAGACTTAAGTATTATGAACCAGATTGTGTTTGATGAGTTTGGCAGCCCTGTGCACATATGGATGGCCTTCCCAAAACACTCATCTCTGATGAGTCAGAATACAAAGATCAATTATTGATGCTGAGATGAGATTTTAGAAAACAAAAATCTGAGATTTCATAGAAAATGTTGACAACCTTTCATAATCCACTACAACCATGGCACTGTCTATATAGTGCCAAACTGACGTTGTGGTACAAAGTAGCACTTCGAGATATTTTCAGGATTTGAATGAATTTTTTTAAATTCTAAACTCATTCAAGCAGAGAACACGGGTGCTGTACTAATTTATCCCAGGCATTGTTTTGGGAATCCCATGTGGTTTTAGAAATTCCTATTCTTCTACCCTCTGTCTTTATTTGTGAACTGTATTTCTAATATGTGCTGTTCTTTTCCCTCCTGTCTGTAGTTGAGCTCACAGATGACTTGGTTGCTACAACTGCTCCTGCGCCACCTCCCACTACCATGCCAACTACCACCATTAGTACCACAACAACCACAACAACCACAGCTCCCACTACTGCCCCAGATACACCTATTCCCACCTTGGCCCCTACTATACCCTATGCCCGTATGGTACCTACCAAGGGGGTGGAGTTTAAAATATTGGGTACAAACTCTTCCCATCACTTCCAGTTTAAGAAATATGGAAGTGGCATATTCTTTCTGTCAAATTACCTTTAAGAGGATAGATTATTATGAATTATTCTCAAAGAAGATGAGTAGGTGTAAAGATCTAGAGGGATGTGTCCTCAATGTGTCTTGTAGTGGGAAGTTCTATCAAACAACCTGATGGAAGTCCACTCTTATAGGAAAGACTTTCAATTTGGTTGTTTGCTAATGATACTTCAAGTTTCCTTCCACTCTTTTAGCCAGTTTAGCATACAATTTGTATCTGTGTGTTAGCCTTAATTTCAGTGGTATTATATTTTAAAGGTAGTGTTTGTTTAGAGTGTTTGTTTAGTCATCAAACAGCATTATAAAAGGACCTCTTCACCTTTCAGGCAATCAGATTGGTTGACAGTCAGAGGAAGCCAGAGACGGCTGAATGAACTCTGAAGTCGGAAGTCTGAACAAAATGCATGAATTATACAGTGCTTTTATGTTATCAGTTAGCTCTACATGCCAGGGAGTAAATGTTAAGTAAATGTAGTCACAAAGATACATGAGCTATACATAACTTACATTAGCTAGCAAGTCAGCAGGTGAGCTAGATGCAGTTAGCTAGTCATCAGCAGGTGAGCTAGATGCAGTTAGCTAGTGGTCAGCAGGTGAGCTAGATGCAGTTAGCTAGTCAGCTAACAATGATCGTTACATTTTTGTTTATTTTATTGGCAGACATGGGGTTGGTTTCACATAAATTAGATGTTTGTTTTAGGTTAGTTATACAAACTAGAAGTGTATTAGCACAAAATCCTTAATTTTAATAATAAATACTTGAATGGTATGTTGTTAAAATAATGCCAGGTGCAAGGTTGTTATCGTTATTATCTAAAACTAAGACAGCAAACAAAAAAAATCAAATAAGACAGCAGACATTCAAGGCGGTGGGTGTCACACTCCCAGAAATTAGCCATACATAGCCAACAACCATGGGAAGGGATGTAGCAAAATTGTAGTAAAAATGTTAACAACCCGTAAGTTCACATTTAATTTCTTTAAAGGGTTTTGGTTAACTATACTGGTAGAGTTGACCATGAACACTCATTTCATATTGACACACACATTTTTGTCAAATTTAGCTAATTGCTCCGCATGGTCCAGTAGCTGTCTGTTCAGTGTTTCTGGTGCTGTAACTGGTGTTCCTACACAATCCTGGCTCTGTAAATGGGAAACAAACATAGTATTATCTATACTATAGACTATTACTACAACTATAAACAATCCCAGCCAATCAACACGATGCCTCAGGAGCATGGAAGGGAGGGATGTAATTTGATTGGCTGTTGAGCACAAATATCAACAACCTTTCGCATAACCGAATTACAGACTGCATCTTTAACAGGCTTTCAGTCTGAAACCAATGTATATGTGAGTTAAGTTTAGTCTTAAAATGTTGATATCTTCAATGATAAACATTATTTTTCATCATTTTTGTCCTTAACTAAAATTAGTAAAAGGAAACTATAATGAAGTAAAACAAAGTAGAAATGTGTCCATTAAATAAAAACTGAACTGAAACTATAATAACCTTGGTCAGGTGCAATGCCACATTCTCTGTGGATCAAGACCGCTAGATGATTTTCATTTAATTTCCACTCTTTAAAGTGAACATAAGATGCTAGCTAGCTATCCTTCTGAAGCAGCAGAAAACTTATTTTTAATATAACACAGATATTATGGAACAGACTGAAATCTTTATACCTGTAATAGTCAGCTATCACTTCCCATGCTGCTACTAGGCCTAAAAGTGCCTCTTTCCTTCTAAATACGTTATTTTGCTGTTTTAAAATCATACAATGACATTATTTATTTCACCTGTGAAGCATGTTTAAACACTGCACTCCTCTCTGACCTGCTCTGTGTAGCCACCCCTTGGAAAGAGATCTGGAATCTGACGGTGAAGCCTAACAGTAACTATGCTAACGTCAGCTGGGAGCACAACTTCCCCGCCGACAGCAGCGAGTTTGTGCTAGAGTACACCCTGCAAAGTAAGAACCAGAACCAGAACCCAAATGGCTTGGACCTTCCATTGGGAGCCATTGGAGTTTGAAGCAGTCTGTTGGAGACCCAACTCACCTCACTGAGAGCAAAAAAAAGCATAGTGTGCAGAGTCCATAGTGTGCAACCAGCTCATTGATCTGTAGCATGTTATTAGCCTCATGCTACAGATTTGTCACTGTAGGCTGGATGATTGCATGTCATATTTTGAATCTGCTGAAATGATTCAGCACTACTTCATCATGCTAATTTTCATGCGATCACATGTATCTTAGACGCCTGGGACGGACAGGAAGAGAGATGAGTGGGGAGGGAGAGGGGGTGTCTTGAGTCTTCAGCTGTGTGACTGTGGCTCCCTTTCGAAAGCCCAACAATCAATCCGGTGGCTCAGAGGAATAGGATGAGAGATCGGAGCAATCGATCCAAGGGAGAGTGCGTGAGACAGAGAGTGAGTGAGAGAGAGAGAGAGAGAAAGAAATAGAGGGAGGGAGGGAGGAAGGGAGGGAGGCTGGGGCAGAGGGTACAGAAGAATGATTCAGACTCTAGCTGTAGCACTGTTTAAAATGACTTCATGAAATGGTTCACATCGCTTTCATGTGTCCATATGTGCTGCATCATATTTTTACCCCAGGTTTTTCTTTTTTAAGTAATTCTCTTTAATCTTTAAACAGTATATCCTAATTGTAATATATCATACAAGCAGGATGAAGATAATACTGCTTATAGGTGAATAGAGATGTGTGAGGGTTTTAAGGAGTTCTATTTTAATGTATCACTATATCATCTTGTGAATAATCCAGCTCACTCCTCATGTTGCCTCTCAATCTCACACACTCATCTCGCAGTCTCGCTGTCTCTCTCTCTGCCTCTCTCTCTCTCTCTCTCTCTCTCTCTCTCTCTCTCTCTCTCTTTCTCTCTGTCCCTCTGCGCCTCTCACTCCCTATCACTCCCTATCTCTTTACTCTTTATCTCATGTCTGTCTGGTTGCCTGGCTGCCAGTCGCCTCGTACGCTCCGCTTTTTTTTGTGCATCACACTGCTTGGTATGCTGCTCATGGCAACTACGCTTATCCTGCTCGCTCTCAGGAAAGGGAAGTATTCATTGCTGCGGTTAGCATGGCATTTTAGATCGTCCGAGGTGAACACTGCTCGAGGAAATGTACCTTCTGGCTGGCACACTCTTTGGATGAAAAATAATTCACAGCCCCCTTAGACAGGATGTCAATATAGGCTGCTTTTCAGACGTATTTATTTGTTCAGATGAAGTCGCAAGGCTTTATGGTAATGAGTAGTCTGGAAATTGAGTTAAATGTTGGCTGCATCATTTTGATGGTAGTATGGCATGCCATTTGATTTCTAAAATGTTTGAGTTAATCTTAATGCCAAGTGACACATTGAAGTGCATGCAAGAAGCAAGACAAGTTCAGACTAAATGTCTGAAGAATGCTTCACACATGGACACTGTTTACCATAATCTCCCACTTTGCAGTTTGTAGCCTTCCACTTGCAGCTGCACCTTCTGCTTGATGCTCTCAAGCCACAATCACCTTCATGGCTCTCTGTGGACTTGCTGGGCCCCACCCAAAGCTTGTTTCTTTCTTGTCAGTGCATTCTTGCTTAAAGGTCTTTTATTTATCATTTATTTGTTTTTAATTTCGGCTGCTTAACATATTGTTCTTGTAGTTGACAGAAAGTCCACTGCATGATGATGCATGATAATGCCAATGCCAGTTAAAGTTTGGGCATTGCCAAAGTCATGCCTGTCCTCATTGCGTGGCGTCTCTCTCTCTGTGGAAAGGCGATCGGTTTTGTTGGCTGGGTGCCATTATCTTCCAGTGAGATGGGTTTCATGGGTAATTAAGACATATCATCCCTCCTGTTGTATTCAGTCCTGTTCAGCTGCCTCTGAATGGTCTTTTTCGCCAGTTTCTAGCGTTAAGTGAATAGGTATGGATCTGACCCTGGGAAATGGTTCTCTTTATTGACTGTAGTCCTACTGTGTTATGTGCTGCACTCTTTGGCTTTCAGCACCATCTCTCTCTTTCTTATCAAAAAAAGACTTTTCTCCCGTTGTCGTTCTCTGGAAAATTAAACCCTTAGAGAGAAAAAAAACTCCCTCTCTTGCTCTCTCTCAATTTCGCTGTCTCCCCCTCTCTCTACTAATATGATAAGACCTAGGAGCAAGGAAACAAGGCTTTAAAATGCTGAATATGAAACGCTGAGCTTCCTCCAACCGGAGACTCAGAGACACAGGATGTTTGCTGTAATGTCTTAGTAGATTTAAGCATGACCCATACATCTCATGGAAGCAGCAGCAGGCGAACTGTTGTGCATTGGAGTTGTTGACCTGTGGAGCTTGGGTGAGACCGGCATCCCTCCCAACCCCTCTCCCCCCCCCACCACGTCTGCATTTGATGGGCGTCTGTCCTCTTGTGTGTCCTCTCCCCTCCCTGAAGGTAACAAGTCGCGGCAGAGCGTGTCAGTTAAACATGAGCCCCACATTAAGTTGGCTGGTCTGGTGGAGGGGGCGAAATATCAGCTGAGGGTGTACTCAAACGAGCAACACCACATCTCCAGCACATACGTCACCTTCGAGACCAGTCGAGGTGAGCCACGGAGGCCAGTAACGGAGAAATCTACTAGCGTTGTGTGTGTGGATAAAAACATGTAATGCTGAGTTCTGCAAAGTTTTCCTACCAAAAGGATAGTAGGTGACAAGAGGTGGCAATGAGGTAGTAAGTCAAGCTTGAACTCTGGTCTGTTTGGTAGATTGTTTGTTGTACACTTCTACATCTCAAACCCTTTACATGGCATTTTTCTGCCTTTTACTTCTCATGAGAAATTGTATTCATATTATTTTCCTTTTCCTAATATTTGTTTCACCTTTGAAGCAGTGTTTTTTTTCATTATTTGTTGGTTATGATCAAAAGTGGTTACGATCAAAGACTGAGCAAATATTAACTCATATTTTCAGAAAGAAAATGCTAATGACTCCATGGCATTGTTAGCATAGTCAGTACTCCAGTAATCCTTAAACAACAGTTTGTGTGGTGCCAACATCGACAGTCATTAAAGTGTATAACTCATCAGTGTATGACAAAAATAGCCACTCTTTGTTTCTCGTTGTTTCTTTTGAGGGTAGAGTACACATCTGGGGAAAGGTAATCCTTTCGTGAGAACGCAGATGAGAGGTAGTTTTCATGCTGTTACTGGCAGATGAAATCAATGGCAACTGATGCTAGGATTACCCTTATTTTCCATGTGTTTTGGGAAAACGTTTCATTAAAAGGAGGCTTTAAACAGAATGGCCCTCATATGTGAGATGTGTTTTATGAACGTATTTCTGATCATGTCTTTACAAATCTCTTTCCTTTGTCACCTCTTGTCTTCTGGGGGTTCTACATGTGCTTTGGGTGCCCCCACGAAGCTGTAGCACTGCTATAACATATATAGTTTTGTTGCTTTATTGACGTGATAATTGGTCAGAGGACTACCTGGCTCAAAACAAAATGTCTGCCAAAGTCTGACTTACTTCCCTCTGTTGTTTTCCCCTTCCTGTGTATCTGTATCTGTGGCTCCAGCTATCAGCACGGACAGCGTGGACATCGCCACGCAGGGCTGGTTCATCGGCCTGATGTGTGCAGTCGCCCTCATCGTGCTCATCCTTCTAATCGTTTGCTTCATCAAGAGGAGTCGAGGAGGGAAGTATCCAGGTTGGAAGTCTTGCACTTGCTATGTTTTTGCTGAATCTCTTCATTGATAACTGGAGCCTGTGACTTTTTTGACAGTGTTTTGCGAAACTGTCAAAAGGTAAACCGTTCCTCGAAAACGTGTTCCTCATGCCACTCTGACTCCCGCAAACGGGAGTGGTGAGATCCAGCAATCACACAGTGTTTCTGCAGAGCTGTAGAGCAGCTCTCCAGGTTCACACATCTTTGGGTTAACATAGTCATGTCACTGTGCCTTGCAAAGATTAAAAAAAAAAAAAAAGTTCCTTGCATTAAACATCTATGTCCTCTTTTGTCTAGTGAGGGATAAAAAAGACCTCCCTCTAGATCCGGTCGACCATAAGGACCAGGACGGATCATTTGACTACCAGTAAGTTCCTATGATTTGGTCTAATCAAATGTGCATTTGTTGTCATAAAACAGAACCATGTGCGAGTGCTCATTAGTTTAGATTGGGCTGATGTGGATTGAACGAGCTGAGGTGTGGTTGCCGTTGTTTAGTCATCTTCTTCTGCTCGTTGCAGGTTCTACAGAGCTCTGGCCACACGCCTGTCTGTCTTTTCCTCTCTGCTCACTAACCTTAATCCATTTAAACCAAAAAAGTAAAAGCTGCACATCCCTAGTCATAACAACATAACATTATTATGATGTATTGAAATATATACGTATATATATATATATATAGTATATAAAACGTTATTTTATATGGGCTCAGCCAGGTTCAGATAGATACATTTAGATAGTTGATAGAGGATTGTGACAGCTTGTCCACATTAGGTGGCAAATCAGTTTCCATCAGTGTACCAGCTATGCCATGGAGTTCAAGCTCACCATGAACTCTTTTCTCTAAGTGAAGCCAGATCCGATACCTCTGGCATCCTGAGCTGTACTTCACGGCAAGGTCAGAGGAGCTCTCTGGGACAGAATCCCTGAGAAATCCTTACCCCACTCAGCTCCTTTTTGAAGCGTTGCCATCCTCGTGGCATTTACAACATTACATGCGTGGCACTAAGATCTACTCTCCTCTCTGCCAGTTTAGCGCATAGGGTGTCCCAGTTTCTCAGACGCTCATTTAAAAGGTTTCTGTTATGTCAGCATTCCCTCAGGGACAGAGGAAAGCCCTCGGATGGCCCAAGGCCCCCTTAGTTATGGTCAGTTCAGTTTAGTGTTATCTCTTCTTCCCAGATTTGTGTTAGCCAGAAAACCTTGTGCATGGGAAATATAATTTTGTGGTTTTCCATTCAGTTAACCTTTTCCATAATTGACTTACAGTCTCGATGACGTTTTCTTCTTATTGCCAACTTACACGCATAATCGTCAAGTTTGGGATTTCTGTGGAGAATATTTACCAAAGAGTCTCACCATGTCAATGTGTCCTGTTAGTGATGCTAAGCACAGATAACACGGTTTAACCAGTTCATTGAACCAGTTTGATGATCACTAATGATATTTGGTGCACTTCTATCTAAAGCTTACTCCTCCTAATACTTCAAGACTCGAAGAAGTCCTCATGCTAACAACCCAGCTCCAATGTGTGTCTCTCTCCCCTCCTTACCTTCCCTTCACGACATTCCTTTCCGCCCTCCCTCTCTCTCTCTCTCTCTCTCTCTCTCTCTCTCTTCCTTTCACCTCCTCACTGAAAATGGCATCCGGTTTGGTAAAGAAACGAGAACAGGTACTTGGTTTGAGCACGGCATCCCCTGCTGAGTTTAAGCATGCCATTGGCTAACTTTTGACAGGATGGTGACAGGATTATACTCTGTATGCTATCAGTTCACGTGTTATTCAGGGGTGTCAAACAAAAGTCAAAGTTGCTACCCAGCTCTTGCGCTTAATATGCCAAATCTTTGTTTGCCGAACAGCTTACGAAAAGAAAAAACATAAGAGGTGCAATCACCCTTCCAGAACTCTTGAGGAGAAGAGAGCAATCGAAGGATTAAAGGCTAAAGGGAATGTGAGACCAACTACATGCTTGCGTCATAGTACTTCATATAGTGTTTTTCTCCCTTTTTTTTTTTTTTACCTTTGTTTGCATTGTATACACGTTTACAACTGCTAATTTAATTATGCAACATGGTAACTGGCAGAGTTAGCCTAAAGTAGACATAGTTTGGCACCCTTGAATGAAGGCAAGCACTCTTCTCACGGGTCTCAACACAGAATCGACCCTAATTCTCTGCATGTATGCAGAAAGGGGTTTGGGTTGACCAGGTACGGTTTGCTCGGTGGTCTGACAGAGCCTCTAACCTGCATGCAGAGATGTTTGTGTTAACTGGATGAACAGTGGTATAATGTTTGGTTTGTTTTAAGACTTAATTGAGAGAGTTAGATTACACGCAGGAACTGCTTGGCCTTAGGATCTCTTGAGGTTCCTTCTGTGTAATGTGCACAGAGCGGTAGTGGTGCGGTAAGAGCAGTTGACTGCAGTTGATGCCTTTTCCGTATGCTGAAGCTCAATTCTTTCTCTGTCCTGTTGATGTGTTTTCCTCCCCCCTCTGCTCTTTATTCTCTCCTATAAAGGTCTATTGAAAGAGAAGAAAGGTGAAGGTCTCAGTGCAACAAGGCTTCTGAGCTGTTAACCTCTAAAATTAATTGCATTTTTTTGTTTTTTACTTTGCGTTTGGGTTTTATTCAATTAACTCTTACAAAATATCTTCAACCAACCACTGCATTTGTAGCAATGCAAATTGTCCGGCTCTACTCCTTGACCTTGCAGACAGTCTCTCTACTCCTTGACCTTGCAGACAGTCTCTCTACTGCAACTTTACTTACAATGACAAAAGCATTAGAAGGCAAGGGTGAGTCGGTACCAAGTTTGCAAAATTGCAGTTGGAGATATTTCATGACCTCCTAATCAGCTGAAATAAGTTACTAAATATTGTCCTTCCCCGTTCATGTTACACAACTCATCAAACTGCCCCAGTATGCCATTTCCCTACCAGAATCTTCCAATTCCCTTCCAATTCCCTGACCTATATTATTCTCACTGAAACCCAGTCTCTCCCAGCTAGTCCCAACTCAAACCTCATGCAATATTTGGTATGTCAGCTGTCTAGTGCCGCTCTAAGTGGCACCTGATGTCAGCAATCACTTTGATTACTTTTACATTACCTGTCTGCACCTAAAAATAAAATGATACGGCAGCACTTTACTTTCCTTCCCTTTCCTGTCCATGTCCTGCCCTGTGCAATCTACAGTAAGTTGCAACACAAGCACATTTTGTTCTGTGGTTTGTACCACTCCCTTCTCAGGGCTAATTTGAGCACTACATGCTATGCCTTTTTCTTGTAGTTGGACTAAACTCACTCAGGTGAGGACATGGGAGTGCGTGGCATTGCTTACTTCCTGATAGTGAAGGGAATGGATGAGTGTGCTTACCACTGACCATTCTCCCATGTTCCTCACTTGTGCTGGGGGGGGGGAGGAGGTCCTTTGATTAAAACCCAAACTGTAAATTGTTGGAGAATTTCTTGTTTGTCTAAGAATCTCCAGTCTGTCTCTAGACGAGCAGAAAAGGATGTTTGTTCACCTCGGCGCTGTGGGGTTTTGGCCCGATGGAGTCATGAAGACCTTGTAGATTGTCTCTTTTCAGCTAGCGTGGCTAATCCTCGTGACTGTTACGCTGGTGCAAGTGTGTCTCAAATCGACATGATGACTTGGCATGTTGCATGCTTGGGGAGCCTTGGTCTCCTGGTTAACTAGCAAAGTGTGTTTTTATTGGAAACGTGACTTTGACTCTTGGGTAAGGTTCGACGGCACTTGGCTCGCTTAAAGCCCGAAGTTCGAAAAGCAAAGCTAAGAGCATCTTAGCGATCGGGATGGCTAAGGGGGGTTGTGATGGAACGCTGCCCCTGCCTCAAGGGCCGAGTGTTAAAGAGGGAGCCTTAGCTCTCCCAGGCATGCAGGTTCACATCACAGCCCATCAATATCCATCCGAGGGGAACGAAAAATGACTTCTTCAGACTCGAGCAGAAACAAGAGGTTGAAATGACAGAGCCTTGCATCCCTCTCCTTGTGTTCCTTTTTCGTGTGAAATTCCCTTGTTAAGAGACTGCAGTTTTTTCTCAACGCTAGTCTGCTTGTACAAATGCAGGGAAGTGACCAGCCCGGTTGTTCACTGTGCATGCGGGAGAACTGCTTCTCCTGATAGGTTTGACCTCAGCTTAGACTGCATGCGTGGGAATGCAGTTGCTAGGACAGGAGGCGGTTTTGGACGAAGAGCCCCTGCAATTTTGCCTCATTGCAGATTTGAATACTTTGCTAAAGTGCTGATGAAGTGAGGACTTCATCACTGAAAACAAGAAGCATAGCTTGGAGGCAAATAAACTTTTCTCCCAACAGCTATTGAATCCTGCACAAGAATAAGGGTTCTCTCCATCTCTACTGAGAGTAATCTAAGACTAATTGTACTTCAATTATACATCTCTTTCCTGTAGCATTAGCTAATGATGTAGTAGATCTTAATGCACTGAGAGTAGCTGGGTTTCCGTCCAACTTTTGTAATGCAAATTTTGACCATTAAAATAGGAAACACTGAGTGTAAATGCTTGAAATTCACATCAAATCTATCAATAAAAGTCCAATAAGAAATTGATTCACTGGAAGGGGGTGGATTAACTCCTAATTCGCATAGGGTACAGTGCTACTAAGGTTGGTGGAAATGGGTTTATTAGCATAAATTACCTTTGTTGCAGTTTTATTAGGTGTTTCCATTAAAGTTGCCCTGTCAACCTTACGTTTTGCAAAACTTTTTTCAACTCCTCCCTTGATTAGGAGAATTTCCATTTTTAATTCACATAACAGGGATGGAAATGCTCACAGACTCACATTTTCTTTAGTTGAATTGAATTAAAATATGCGAATGAGTTGGATGGAAACCCAGTCAATGGCTAGTTGGACATGAATTTGGACTGATTGTTTGCCTCCGGCAATAAACAACATCCACATACATTCATGTTTAACCAGTGATCAAAAGTCGAGGGAAATGGAGTTCCTCTTGGGTCTATGTAGACTGTGATTATGTATAGGCAGGTCATGTTGCAGCATAGTGAGTTCTTGCGATTATGAAACAATTATATTACAGTACATTTTCTTTGGAATTGAGCCTTTGAGATGACACAGACCATATGTATTTGAAGGCGGTTGAGTGGGATGGAGGTAAGTCACGTGCATAGGCCAGACACTAGTCAGAGCTCACTAAGCTTCCTCTGACTCCTCTGTGCTCTCCTCTCCTCTCCTTTCAGTCAGCAAAGCAAAGAAGAAGGCTCAGACGAAAATGGGTGTGTGCAAGAGAATACTAGTGTGTGTTAGGTTGTTTGACAGAGAGAGAAAGAGAGAGAGAGGAACATTGAAAATCTGTGTGTGTGTGTGTGTGTGTGTGTGTGTATGTGTGTGTGTGTGTGTGTGTGTGTGTGTGTGTGTGTGTGTGTGTGTGTGTGTGTGTGTGTGTGTGTGTGTGTGTGCGTGTGTGTGTGTGTGTGTGTGTGTGTGTGAGTCTGTGCACGCACCAGCAGAATGCTTTGTATGCGTAGCCTATATTTATTTTAAGCATTTATATACTGACTAAAGATTTTCCCTTAACATCCCAGCATGAGGCCTTTTCTGAGCTTCTGCTTCTGCACCTGATGTCCTTAACACTAACTCACCTGTGTCCCCTATTCTTTCTCTCTCTCTCTCTCTCTCTCTCTCTCTCTCTCTCTCTCTCCTCTTTTTCTTTTTCTTTTTCCTTCTCTTTAACTCCCGCTCCTCTCTCTCTTTCACTCTTTTCCTCTGATGTTACCCATCACAGTAGTGATGAGGACAACAAGCCGCTGCAGGGTAGTCAGACGTCGCTGGATGGACAAGTGAAGGAGAGCGACGACAGCTTGGTGGACTACGGCGAGGGCGGCGATGGCCAGTTCAACGAAGACGGCTCCTTCATCGGCCAGTACACCGTCAAGAAGGACAAGGAGGAGACCGAGGGCAACGAGAGCTCAGAAGCCACCTCCCCTGTCAACGCTATCTACTCACTGGCATAGCCCCCGTACCCCTGCCTACGCAGGGTGCCCCCTTGTGGACACAGGGTGCTATCACACACACAAACACGGTAAAATAGAGAGAGAGAGAAATATTAATTCATTCACACACGCGTGGGGAAAGAGCACTGAGGAGATGCTCCTTCAGTAGTGGATCACTGGGGGTGGGGGAAACAGTAGCGCTGGTGCCCAACCAGACTGTAGGAAAGGACGACGGACGGGCTACCATCTTGGGCTCGAGAAAAATAAACGAAATGGGGAGGAACAAAAAAATAAATAAATAAAGGATGCTGAGGCGATGTCAGAACAGCACCTGCCCCTTTCCCTCTCCCTGCCCCTCTAAACACACACTGACTCCTAGTGAGCTCCAATGGGGCGGGCCAGGAGCCCAGGGGACGTCCTGATTTCAAGCTTTTGTGGCTTAAGCATTGATTTGATTTGATTTGATTTTTTCCCCCAAGAATTCCTGCTTAGATTCCCCCTTGATCACTTGCCCTCTCTTTTTGCAACAGAGACAAACACGCCACACAGAAGCCCTTTGTGACATATCAGCAGTGGGCAGGCGGACGGACAGCATGTGGGCAGATACGTTTATCATATTGATATTTCTGCGCTGAGAGATTTGTTTTTGTTTTTGTTTATCCGGTTGGGCTTCTGGTGACGGATTATGTTCATAAATATTCATGAATGCTGTAGAGAAGAAAAAAAAAAGTCCTGGCACACCTTTTTTTCTCCGGTGCCCTGCAAAAACTATGCACTATATATTCACGTCATGTTTTTGTGGGTTTATGGGGGTCAAAGAATCATCTGTTCTGTTCTCCTATTACTGTTGATTCCATTCCCCTGCCTTAGATCACTGTTCATTTTTTGTCAGCATCTAATTGAGACATTTTATGTCGTAACATGTGTGAACTCAATGTTTTTTTCTGGTTGGCAGAGGTTTCATCTGTAACCATCGACCCAAACCTTCTTTTCAGACAGAGCAGAAGTTGTCTGACTTGTAAATGACTAAAAGATGTATTATTTTGAAGCATGTTAGTATATTAGTGCAAAAGACAATGAAAGGTCAGACAACAGGAGCGTGCTTTAGTCCAAATGGCGCGTTCACCTACTCAAGCTTAATTCAAATGTGACTCTGACTCTTTGCTCTAAAAATGGCCCCCGTAACTCTGGGTCTGGCTTCTCTGTACTATTCAGACCTGGGTTCACACTGCAAGTTTGTTTGACAACAGAGATCTTTAGGATTCCATAAGCGTTGCGTTGTGTGCTCAGTGTAGAGTCCACAGCATTGTGTTGTGTGCTCAGTGTACAGTCCACAGCGTTGCGTTGCGTGCTCAGTGTACAGTCCACAGCGTTGCGTTGTGTGCTCAGTGTACAGTCCACAGCGTTGCGTTGCGTGCTCAGTGTACAGTCCACAGCGTTGCGTTGTGTGCTCAGTGTACAGTCCACAGCGTTGCAAAGGGAAAACCCTGGCTCTATGGCTTTTTCAAAATATTGAAAAGTTGGAATCAGTTTTGTTGTCATATTCCTGAAATTCTGTCTGATTATTTTTAAGGGAGAATATTTATCTAATGAAATATATTTCACTATTTAGGGTAAAGGGTTTGAAAAGGGAAAAAAAAGTCACTCAAGTGTTGACTAAACAACAGTTTAGAAGATGAATCGAAACACATAGAACACAAAAGCACTGGGTTGCTGTTGATGTCAAGACACACAGATGGACACTCTCCCACAAGCACACTCTCCAGCCAGAGACAAGGATTCTGTACAGTGTGGTGGGAGTGCAAGGATGTTGAACGTAATTATAGTGACTCGCAACAATCCATCCAATCCTATCCTGTTTCCCCATTAAGAGCACTCTCACCCAATCTCCCTTGAGCTGGAACTGAAATGATAGTTTGTACATTTATGTTCGGTTTTATTTATATCACTAATAGAATTTTATTAATATTTAATTGACTGAATTGCTAATTTGGATATATTGCCACTGTGGAGAGCTAAAAACACACAGATAGCAGAACTTCTCTGTTTAATATAGCCTCTCATCAAATGACTATTAAGGGCAGGAGTTGTTTTCTTTTTCTTGCTGTGAAACTGACTAATGCCACTCACTGTCACAATGAAGATGTTTGATCAGTTTCCTCTGCTGCTCCTCTAGTATTACTGTTGTATTACTGTTATTACGTGTTAATATTTAGAATTTATTTAATATAACTTTTACACGACACAGAAAAATGATATATTGTTTATTTATTTAACATAAATTAAGACCCAAAAGATGTCCGGTTTAATTCTATGTAAATATTTATGTAGGCTGTTGTAGGCTAGGTGCATAAGCAGATGGAAGCTCCTGACACTGGTGAAGTTCCAGAATGGTGGACCTCAGACAGCAACGCCCGGGAGCAGCCCTTGGCTTTGTTTATACCGTCCAGTCCTTACACAGATTTTTCTCATTGTTCTCATGTCCGAGCTCTTTCCAGCTCTCTTGAACTATACTTAATAAAATGAGAGCCTGTGAGGGATGTTTGCTGGCAATGTAAATAGCAAATATTCTAGGAACTGTAACGTAGCATTCTAGCCACACCCACTAAAGAGGACAGAAGTGCCCACTTGGATTGTGTTTTTATCTTTTTCTTTCCTCGACCGTGTCTTTCTGAGGCCCTCGGTCCTTTGTGAGGGCCTCTGCCTTCCACCTGCCAGCTCGACACCACCCCTCAGATGAGTTCCACGTGTACCTCCAGCTGTTCAGCTTATCGGATGTCCCACGTGATACTGTCACACCTGCAGCAACAAACTGTGTTACAAAATCCCTCAAACCTCAGCCATATCCAATACTTTCAACTCTTGCCACTCTCTCAACCATGTACCTTGTTTTTTTTTTCTTCTCTGGTGAGTCTGTGAATGTTGTCCCTCCTGTAATGTCCTGAAGGGGGCATTCAGGCACCAAGGCATGGTGCCACATGAGACAGTGGTCATAATCCGTGGTACACAGAGCGGCATCACTAATAATAGCAAATGAAATTGTGTCATCTTCACATAACCTTTCTAATATCCTAATGCATCCAAGGTTGGTGGAATTCACAGTGGAATTCTGTCAGAAATGCATCCAAGCTTTGGCCTCTTTCTGTGACGTGTTCAGGTTTGATCATCTCCGTGTTCCTCACTCGTTCTCCGTTCAACATGGTTCAAACTGTGGATAACCTCGATGTCTCTAGCAGGAGCTGTGTCTTTTGCTGTGTTCTTCACTGGCGTATTCTTTCAAACATGCAGTCATAACATCATTGTAAATGTCTACTAAGTTTTTCTTATGATCACGCTCAGTTATTTTTGCAAAACTAGGATGTAAACAAATAAGGCACATACTCCATCACAATATCTCAATACGTTTTTTTATTATCATTAACACTAACGTTGGGCTCTTTTTGACTTCATCTGTAACGATTTCTGTTTCACATTTTACTGTCAAGTGTGTGGGAGCAGCTTTTGAAGTACTGCTTCTTGGGCAACCAGTGTTTGTATGTTATGTGGAAGCTAAGTAAATGGCATATTACCATATTCACCATGTATGCGTGTATGATGAGATGCTGCAACTTGCTAGAAACGCCTTTCTTTATAGTAAAGCTATGTCATTTTCTCTAAACCAAGTATCCTGTTTTTAATTGTCTCTGTTGATCCCAAAGCCTTTATCCTATACAGTTATTTGAAACATACTGCTCAAATTAAAAAATATATATATATATATGTGTAATGTGTTTAACAAAGACAGTGAGTGCCCTATTTGCTATGACTTGCTCTCTTGTTTTTATTTGACACACAATTTCAACTCAGCATGTAAACATTCTTAGACCAACTAAATTGATACAGACAAAGTAACACCTCTGTAAAGTGTAAATAAAATAATACTATAGTAATTAAATGATGGTGTTAAGAGACCAGAGTAAAATCTGTCCTGTAATGCTCTAAAACAATCCACAATACTGTATCTAGACTTTCTATGTACTTAAAAATGTCAGAACTTTTCAAAACTAGTCAGCTTAGCCAAGTTCCATCATACCACAGACCTGAATGTACAATTATTCTGATATACTTAAATACATATTTGCTGGAATGCTGAATGCCTCTGAATTAAGACTAATGGAGATGATGAATCATATCTAGTTCAATTATAGCTAGTTAAACCATGCCAACAAAACATGGCTATATTTGAATCCAATTTAAAACAAAGAATGAAAGAACAAGAGAACCATGAATTATGCATTATGAATTATTCAGTGTTTCTTGACACAAGGAAGACATACAGCAAATAAAAGACAAACAATTGCTGTATTGACGTATGGTTAAAAGCCTGTCTGTGTTTTTAATATGTTTAAATACCAGTGATATATTTGGTTTTCATATTGGTCTTTGCACTCTATTCATTAGAAGTACAACCTTACTTCACCCTCTAATACTTTCAATATGTCCACTGACCATGAATGCATGTAATTTATGGATATGTAGGGAGACTAACTAAGCCTCAGAGGAGCAGAGACATGAAGGCCTTGTAATCTCCTTCCGGCACACCCTTTTATGATCCTCTGGAGTCTAGGGGATGCAGGTGTTTCATACTCAGAGTCCAGCCACAGCCAGTGTTCCAGCTTGTCCGTGGGACCTGTGGCCTTTCACATTTAATCTCCCAGAGTGCCGCAGATCGGACCTGGCACACTCCAAGACCTCACGCCATGATTTATAGATGATTCAGTTCACCCCCAAAACACAAAACCTTATTTAACGTGGATATTTTACCCTCCCAATTTACAGAGTGCTCTTGGCCAGCACTAGAATGCATTAGTCACTGGAGACGTCAAGGACAGACTTTTTACTGGATTTTATTTTATGAAAGCCTGAATGCGGACAAATGTCATTGCATATTTAGGTTGCAGGCATGTGGTCATTTTATTATTCAGTGGGTTTTGTACAGAAATGGTAGAAGCCACAATTCCAAATGCAGTGTTTTTCTAGCATGAGAGTATATGTGGATCATCTTAATATCAGTGCCATTTTAAGCTAATGTTGTGGTCATGTTAGACATAGTGTCCACTGAAAAGTAATGTAATATGTCCATCCACCGGAAAATATACCACTTACACACACACACACACACACACACACACACACACACACACACACACACACACACACACACACACACACACACACACACAGTGCATACTTATTTGTGTGTTGGGTCAAGGTTGTTCTGTATACAGTTTAAAAAAGTACACTGAACTATACTTAATAAAATGTTCGCTGTACTAATTATAAATATACTTAAATACAACTACAAGTAAACTTGACTATACTATTTTGAGACTGTATAATACATTTATTGAAGAACAGGCAACACAGAGAATGAGCAGAAACACAATTGTTAACATTTTGATTATCGACCAAGGAGCATTCACTAATTTCGGTCCAGGGGGGTTCCCACTGGTTTACCACCAAGTTTTCCCCAAACAACAGAAATGAGACAGTATTTATAGGTTAGGCTCATGAAACAGATCACATTGGTTTCGCGGAGTCCACATGAGGATACTTATCGTTCTTGCCAACACTTTTAGAAATACATGATTGTTGTGAAACTCTTCTAACAGTTTACGTGAACAAAGTAAGTCTTACTCTTGGGAAGCGCATACTGATGTTCTGATATTGAACATGTTTGTTAGTAGTTTGCCTTCACATCAGAGCATACACAGAAAACATCTGTCTTTCCCACCATATTCCGCTGGCATCATCATCCAGATAGTTCATCCAAAATTCCCCCTTCCTCCTACGCTCTGTCTGGGCTCAGTTATTGATATAGCAATATGTAAGTATACAAACACATACTTACCATATCTCACATCTAACAGACATTGGTTCCCATAAGACACCTTTAAGATGTACTTAAATATACTTAAGTACTTCTTTTTACTAATTCTGTACTTTAAAAAGATGTACTGTACTTGTAAATGTATATTTTCAACTTAAAGTATATTTGAATCCACCTTTCAGATAACTGTTACATTTATAATATATAGGAAATATATTTTATTTTTCAATCAAAATGTGTAGATAATACACATAAATATATTTACATTATAATGTTGACTTCAATGGTTCTATTTGATAATTGAGTTGCATGGAAATTAAGCCAATGCGGTTTCATGATGATGAATGCTATTAAAATAGTTTCTTGATGCAGCAAACCTAAAATAGTATTTAAACTAATTAATTTTCCTCTGCTTCCTGCTTTCATACAGGAGATAAAGCCACAAATAGAAGAGAGCTACCAGGGGACTGATTGGTTGAGCAAGCGATCATGCCAAACATAAAATAATTAAGCAATTCTATATTTCTTCATGTTAATTATGTATATTTAAGAAGTCATTTTCCTATGTCTCAGGAGAATGTAAAGTGTACAAATTACGAACATAAAGTAACCCTGATGAACATTAACTCTATCTGTTTGTGTTATATTAGCATACTTTTTTGCAATAAAAACTAAAACAAATGTTGACTTGACTGACATTTTAGGGGGTGACAAAAAGAGATATAAACACATAGAGATAAACAGAAATACTCACACCACTCTGTTCTCCATAAAGCCCAAACCATCAATCTTGGCCGTGACAAGGTCAATCACTGTCACCGTGGCAGCACAATGGTCCAGTTCCAGGACCCTCTCGGACACTTTCCAATCTTTCAGAGTGCCTTTTTCGATAATTCCCCCAACACACACACACACACACACACACACACACACACACACACACTTCCATCCCTTGCTCACCACACACACACAAACACACACACAACGACATGTAGATAGATAACATAAGTAAAAACTGCCATCAGTCCAGCATTGCGTGTGATAAAACACCTTAATGACATAATTTATCATTTGCTAAAGTGTTCTTACTGCCACACCTCATTTGGCAATAGACATCATAGAGTGTAGGTGTTGCAGGCACCAAGCATTGGCAACAATATCAAAGTCTGCAACAATACCTTAAAGTCTACCTTAAAGTTGCCAAAGTTTTCGCACTGCAGTATGAGAAAAGTGCACTAAAGAATTATGGTGAGCTAAAGATCCATGTGAAGCCTGAATATAATGTGTGAGGTTAGGTTGGACTGGGGCGTCTGACACTGATGCAACTTGTGCCAATCCATCTTCCAGACACAATCTTAAGTCAGTCTTAAGTCAATCATTTGTAAGGGGGAGACTTTTAGCGAGCGTTGAGGGAAGCGCCTTTTGTGTAATCACATTACTGTTCATTTGTCATAGAGGGCAGAGCTGAGCTTCACTTGGCACTTAAAAGCCACAGCGTCCATCGCTCACTGTGTGCCTTCAATTATTAATGTTACTTAAGGCATCAGACCAGGGGAACAGGGCAGCCTCTGACCCCCTCTCTGTAACACCAGGGAAGGAAAGTCCCCCCCCTCAGGTCTCTCCATCCCTCCTCCCTTTTTATCTCTCTCTCTCTCCCTCTGTCCCTTAGGACCCTGTCTCTACATCCGCCTCAGAAAGCCCCCTAATGAACTGCCCAGCCCAGCTGTCCCGTGCTGAAGCCACTGTATGGCAATTAGATCCCTTGTCAAAAGAGGGGGGAGCTCCTCCTTCCCCCTTGTTCTCTCCCGCCACCCTTTCCCTCTTCGGATGGGTGCACTCGGGGGGAGAGGGGGGGATAGAGGAGGGTGGCCTAAAACAAGCCCATCTTTTATTAATTAAGCACACCTCTTAAAACGATCCACACTCTCCCCAGATTTACATTTCATTAACTCGGCCATTGCCTGCTGCTGCGTGAACCCCTGAGTGAGGTGAATCTCTTCATGTTAAGCCGCTGAGTTACGCTGAGTTAGATTCTGTCCTCAGTTTTTATTTGTATTTATTTTGTTATTTTCTGTAAACTGTCTATAATTGCAACCTACTCAACAGACATTAGATTGTTAATAATGATTCTGTTCTTATGTCTCTATCTAGTATGTGAGAAAAAGTCAATGTTATAAGACTTAGATTGTGGTACAACCTCTGTAACATCTTTGTATGGATGATAGTTTCTCACATATAGCATGTTCAGATATAATGTATTGGCATTACCATTTCACATTTTACTTGGTTGACAATATGGGGTGATGGTAAAAATGCTTCTAGATTTACATTATTCTTAAGGCATAAGAGGCATAGGCATAATAGGCATAATTTCAGGTCTTTCATTGTATTTATTTGTGATTCTCTCTTCATGGCAAATGTGAATAAATCCATTAAAAAACATTTGAAAGTGAATTAAAAACATACACGGATATTGGGAAATACTTCAATTTCCCTGTTTTTACCAAAATGTATTGTTATGGTGACATGTGAGGGTATGTTGTTTGATTCAGTCTACCCATATTTGTATGACTTTCAAACATTATGCCTTCATTGTTTCTTTTCAGCTCTAGCCGTCTGTTGCTCCCTGGCAAGTAGAAGCCTTTCATTCCTGCTAAGTAAAAGACGTCATTCTCAACCTAAAAGCATGTTAATTAATGGTGAGACCTGGTACTTCGGTCCTGTGATTGATTTACACACTTGCTGTGAGTCATCCATAAAGCACTTTCCCTGGGTGAGCAATGCTCAGTCCTTTCCCAAAAATAAATGGACCAATATGTTTCCCCTCCAGCTGTGAAATCTGTGTGGAGAGCACTGTTGCACACTCTGTTCCAATCACAGCTCACTGATTCTCCTCCTCCAAAAAACCCACAGACAGCTAACTTTATATCTGTATTAGTCTGTCTCTTGGGTGTTTAAAGCAGAACCAAGAGACAGCATCCTCGGTCTTTGGAGCGGAGTCTTTCAGTTTTGTCAGGCATAATAATCACCTCGGAGATGGGTCTCTTTTTTAACTCTGCAGAGCACCTTTGAGCCCGCGGAGACGCCGCTTCTTCTTCTTTTTTTGGAGGAGGAGGAGGGTGGATGAATGTGCAGCGTCGGCACATTGCTTTCATCCCAGGAGCACACAGCACGCCGCTGCTCCTGAGAGGAAGTGCTTTATGAAATTAATTCACTTAACTATTCCCTCAGTTATTTTTTTTTTTCGTCATTGGTTTTGTCAGAGGCAAAAGCTTGATTTTATTTGAAAAAGAAGAATGGGGGGGGGGGTGAAGGTGGAGAGAGAGAGAGAGTGTGTGTGTGTGTGTGTGTGTGTGTTTGGGGGGGGGATTGGGAGAGTGCCAGTCAGGGTTGGAGGCAATGAGGTTTTGGCACAAACCTTGTTACCAGATGGACGCACAAAGTCCGCTTTTGTCTCACGACACGAGTCAATGTCACTTCCAAACTTCGGAGGGCTGATTGGAAATGTCAGTTCTCCTGAGGAAGGGCCAACAGATGAGAGATGAAGCGGCCCACCCCGCCTGCTGGATCGATGGTTCTGTCCTCTCCTGTTCCCTCTGTCGGGTAATGGGCTTTAATGGGTCCACTCCCGTGGGAGCCATCCACTGAGATAAGACGGGTTGTGTGTAGGGGGGAATGAAAGTAAGTGAGTAAGAGTGGGAGTGGGTGGGTGGGGGGGGGTACACATCATCTGCCTGGCGTCTGTTTCTCCGCTCTCTTCTTTTTCCTGTCATTCATCGCCAACTTGATTGGCAGGCTGCAGATTTCCCTATTAATTGGTTTCACGATGTAAAAAGCCACCATCTGTACACATTTGTTTGTACAGAAGTCACTGTAAACATATGTTGTGCCTGCGTAGCATATACTGTATAATTGTTGCATTGCATATCTTTAATGAAGATTGATTTTATATTCAAACCATTCAGTAGCACCCAGGAACCAACAAAGCATCTTCACACACAGAAATACCAAAACTGCAGAAAAAGAAAAAGCTTTGAAAAAGAGTGTCGTTGAAGTGACTCGATCGAAAGAGTTAAGAGATAAGACTGTGCATCTGCTCGAGGCATTTTGAGAATAGTGAGAATATATTATGAGTCAGCAGGGCATCTTAAACAAGGCAATTTTAAACTACTTCCAGCCATGCTGCCGAACTGAGGAAATGACCAATCGAGGCATGAAGCTGAACATTCAGGCGCCCCGATGAATGATGATCTTTTCCTCCGGAATCAGGTGGTCTTCTGCTTAGAGCCGTACCTAGAAATGTTCTGAATCTCTGATACATAGATACTCTAGACAGTTTAGGGCTTTGTCTGAATCTCTTATACATAGATACTCAATACATTTCCTGGGTCAGTGTCTGCTGCTAGACCCCCTAGAATTGTCCAGGGTTCCCCCCTCCTCGCTATGCCCAGCTTAGTCCTTTACTGGTGTCATGCCAGGATGGCACACTGATCATACAGTTGGCTTCGTCCAATCTGTAGACCTGGAGATATTAGAAGTCCCAGTCTACCTGGCAGTTTGTCAAACACATTTTTAGACTTCGAAAATCCCTGCCAATTGGAAGGCTAGACACCATTTTGAAGAGGGGGAGGTTAATGGCTGAGCTCTCTCGGATATTCAGTAGTTGGTGTTGCCTTAGTCTGAGCTGTAGGTGACATTAGACATCATGAGTGGTGTAAGCAACATCTATGCTTTTTTTTTATTTTTCGCCAACTTCAACTTCATCATTGTTCTTTGCACATTGAAAAAAAAGGAAGGCATTAATCTCCATTTTCCTAATTGACTCATAAACTTGGATCGTGATGACATTTCAGATACCCAGCTCCATGAAACATATTTTCTCTCAGAGCATCTATCTTCCTGATAGCTATCATGAAAACCAACTACCTTGAGTATCCAAGTAACACATACAGGCGCTTTAGACACTGATCCCAGTTAGCCATGCTGAAGCTGATTTAATTTTCCTCTTTCTGGCTTTCTACATGCTTTGACTTAGTTTTTAAGGTTTTCTTATGACTAGCCATAGGCTAATTATTGATGTACCAACCATGCGCATCAGGAGCCCCTTCTGAAGTCCTCTTGCATCTAAGAAAAATGTTTTAGCAAGTGCTCCTTGTGGGAATACGTAGAGCTTCCCTCAGGGCTTAGAAACAGCTGACTCTAAAGGTTTCTTTCAAACTTTTATAAACTATCCAGCATAAATGTTCCTTCTACTCAAACTCTTATCAAAGTTATCTTGTATAATTTATGTTTTTGCCAATGCCTAATTTTAAACGTCAATAAAGTTATTTTTGTTGATTTCCTTTAATATGTTTATGCCACTGCTTATGCTACATTAATGGTTGCTACAATGTTACTGTTGTAAACACTGTTGTAAACATTTGATGAAGGTAATGATACGCAGTTTTTTAAGGATTTCTCCAGATTCATGTGGCAGGTGGCCACTTACATGGTCAATGCCACAACATACATAAACTCACTATGCAGTATGCAGGGATGTCTGTTGAGTCTGTTTAGTGTTTTTAATGAATGAGAATTAAAGTGGCCACCTGTCCTTTGATAATGACCACAGCGTATGTGGTTTGTGTTTGAACCTTACGGCAATGTTACAGTATTAATCCCTCACCGACTTTAAACGCCCCAGCACACCACATCCTGACTCTACTTTGATCAACAAAACAACTGTCGAGGTAAATATATTCAGTTAATCCCTGAAACCTTGCACAGACTTTATAAACAATCGCACCGTGTGTTGCACTGCATTGCACTGAACTGTGCCCTTGTTATCCACTGTGTTTTGATGTCGGGCTAAAGCATGGGGGTTTAGTTTTGCTCTCATGTTGCATGTATGAAGCCCCAGCCCTAAAAGCGCAGTCATGCCCATCCCGGGCAGCAGTCGCTGGCAGCCCCTGGAGGTCGGTGCCCAGGCCCTGGAGCATCTCTCCAGCAGACTGTCTGCCCCGGGCGATGCCTCTCCGGGGACACAAGAGGTCCTCCCATCTAAATGTTAATGGTCTCTGAGCTGAGCCTGAAGGAGAGAAGAGGGAAGAAAGTAAAGGAAGTAAAGCAATCAGAACCAGTCGAAGAGTCTCTCAACTGAACATTCCTGACAGGTTTTCGTGGAAGTCAGAATGAGTGGCACTAGCTGCTCTTTCAGGGAGCTGTAATGTTTCCTTTTAATGTCATCCATTTGACTAAAAAGTGGGAGATGGGAAGAGGCACACTTGTGTCTGTGTCTGTGTGTACATGCATGTGTGCATAATGAGAGGGAGAGGAAGAGGAAGAGAGAAGGCAATCGCATGAAAGCCTTTCATTTTAACCCAGAATAATTGCTCTCCATCACTATTACTGACAGACAGACTGCGGCCTCTTCCAGGGGATTGGCGGTGGTGGGATATCATCCTGTCTCTTATCCGTCAAGACGGATGGCAGTGTATGGCAGCGGTGGTGGGGCAAAGCACTTGGGTTTCGGGGGGCTTTTAGGCATCACTCAGAAATCAAAGCTATTGATCCTCTACGGCAACAGAAGGTTTTTCCACCCACTGGGAGTTTTAGGGAAACCCAGCCCAAGGCTCAATCATCAGCCTGTCATTAATAGCCCAGAGCAGAGGATTACATCATGAGTATGTATTGAGCAGGATAATGTTACCATGTGTGTACCCATTGCTTCTTAAGACATTAATGTGGTGCAAAATGAGTGTAAAATTAAAAGGGTTCCTGAATCATCATATTTGTCCTTGAAGGTTCCTAAAATAGTGTGTTTGTGTATTACTTTACTGTAATGATAATGTATCCATAAGTTCTGTGTGACAATTGTGATGAAAGGTTCAATATTTATGAAACCAAAAGAAAATGGAATAAGATTTTTTTGCTCAACAGTATAGTTTTCCTTCATAATATAGAAGAACAAAATAGCACCAAAACAAAGAAGACTGGTGAATAAACCACTGTAGTTCATGGTGAGAGGTAAAAAAATACACAAACAACCCCCAGACATGTAACAACGGTCCCTGATGTTCCTGGGTGAGACGTGTTTTGTGTTGCGTGGTGTGGGCCACTAATATGAAAATGAGTACGACCTGTGAGAGAAGTCTGGAGCAGGGGGGCGGGGGGGGGGGGGGGGGGGGGGGGGGGGGGGTGTCCCAGGGGAGTCAGAGCTGAGGCGGCAGCATCCACCCGGCTGTATCGCATGAGCCCGGAGAAGGGGAAAAAAAGGCTTGGGGTACATTCCCGGAATGGGTCGAAACACTCTGGACACTCCATGTGTCATTTGACATTGTCTGGAATGAGCAAGTCTGACTGTCACTGTGTGACTCAGTCTGTCTAGATGTGCAGCATTGGTTTTGTGGGTGTGGTTTTAAAAACAACATTAGCTACGTGCCAAAGTACTGGAATCTGACCAGGATTAATTAGCATGGTGGATTGGAATAATCAATCTCTTTATTTCCTACAACTTAATATACTACTGTGGGTTCATTTCAATTCAGGATAAGATTCAGTTACACATTTCACGTATACAGTATGAGGCCCATGTATTAAATATTTTATATTGATATATATAATAGGACACCAGCTCCAAAAGACTCTGTGTAAAATATGAGGGAAATTTTCCTGGTAGAGCAATTACTGAGCTGAGCTGAATGCTCATGAAGCTTTTAACTAACCATGTAAAATATGCTGCAGAAACAGCCGCAGCAGTAAAAGAGAGAATAGGGGACTACTAGTGGAGGGGATCCAGTCATTAAGATAAGTGGGATTTTGAGGAGCAGCAGCAAGGAAATTGACTCCATGAAAGAAGTTAATTAACACTGACCTCTGCTGAATGCAAATACACAGCTAATTCAAATGTAAGGGTTTACATATGACAGACATTTCATTTAAGGATTTATTATGCTATACATAATACGATCATTATGCTTTGATCTTATTTTGATTTATTATGTTATATACTGTACATGATATGATCTTATTCTGTGAAAGACAGCCACATCAATCCAGTCGTCTTTACGGTAAAGCTATGAGACACATTGCAATTTGTGATGGGTGTAATCTGACTACAATTGTGATTCCATTTCTGTAATTTGAGCTTTTCTCAAGCCTCCATGCACACTCCTGCACACGGACAGCCTGTCTGGCTGTATTGCTTTATTGAATTCATTTCCTTGGCGATTTCCTCTGATAACATCCATTATCTCATCCTGGCTTTCTGCCCTTTGGTGCTGATCTCAGATCAGTTGTCCAAATGGAGGGTCAGAAAGGTCACTCAGATCTGATCTGGACATCTGTCCTGTGGCAGCACTACAAGCCAACCAGCTTTTAATTAGTTTAATTAGAATAGGTTCTCTCACTTGGGGGTGACCAGAACGCTAATTTCATTATTTGAAGCAGGATGCAGTGTTTGCAGCCCATCTGCATGTGGCTGACTATCCAGTGCATTTGTTATATATGGTCTTACACTTAGATTTACTCTTACGTTTCACCTAACCTGACTATCCAAAGATTTGGATTTGAGCTTGAGAATCATAGTCAGCATAGCGTATCTGCATAAACATAGATGAAATAGTCCTGTATATTATAAAATAGTTTTGTATAAACTGGATATAATAACATTTTACTCATAGGTTTATTGGTCTCCCTAAAACTAATTATATTGCCCACTCA
Organism: Clupea harengus; assembly: GCF_900700415.2. Lineage (NCBI taxonomy): Eukaryota > Metazoa > Chordata > Actinopteri > Clupeiformes > Clupeidae > Clupea > Clupea harengus. Next base: position 23,208,581 of record NC_045156.1, read on the forward strand.
ACTATGACATGCCATCAAGAACAACAATGGATTGAATATGTTTTGTATGTGTTTTGTCTGTCTTGTAATCATTCTGGTTGATATGATGTTGTGGTTCCTGTTTTAGTACAATATCACAGGACCAGCAGGTGTTACATGATGACCATGTGGGCGCTGGGTGCTAATAAGTCACATCGAGTGTGCAATCGTTTCTCAGGCACCAGGTGTGGCCCTTAAAATTGTGTGAGACATGAAAATCACGCCGTGTGTGTAGGTGCGCGCGTGTGTGTATGCGTGCGCGTGTGTGTGTGTGTGTGTGTGTGTGTGTGTGTGTGTGGTTGAGGGAGTGGGGGGATTCCCAATCGCGTGTGTTGGGAGCATATTGTTGCAGAAATTATTCATTGGAGAGGTGCGAGGGGGGAAGGGCGCACCCCCCTTCAAAATGCAGGGGAGACTAGGACCGGCAACAAAGGGGCGAAAAACACCGTTATTCTTTTTGTTTTCATGTCAATCGCAGAAGACAGCGAAGGTGAGTCAGGGAGGGGCTAGTGCTGCCGTGTGCGCCAATGAATGAAAGCAGTGGATTGGAGCATGTTGGATGAGTGAGGGGTGGAGAGAGAGAGAAAGAGAGAGAGAGAGAGAGAGAGAGAGAGAGAGACGGGGTGTTCCTCAAAATTAAAGGATAGCGAGAGAGGGGGCGAGTTAAGAAGCACAATTGTGTTGAGCACGTCCTGACGCAAGGGGAGAAAACGCCGGACGGTCACGGTTCTGTTGACGAATAGCCCACATTGGGATAGAGGCGCGCCTGTTATCTGACAATCCTGTCGGCTCCTCTCCTCCACGGAGCATCAGATGCGCGCTGCATCACTCTCCGCCTTGCGCATGATCGGTAGTGTACGCACCTCATCTGCTGGGAGTCAGACCAGCCACTGAGGCAACATTCTGCATCCTGCTCTTTCCGAGTATTATCGCTGTCGTCAAATTAAGGTAAGACAATTTCATGTGTGGTTACTTCAGTGCGCGAATAGGGGTTTCCCTGAGGAGATGTCGCCTAATTTAGATCAGCAGGGGAGAAAAAAACAATTTATGTCGATCTATAATTGGGGTGATGGGTTTGAATGAATGTACGACACTGACCCGCAAGGGAGCAGCAAGGGACACTTGGTTACGTATATGTAGCGGGCCTCGTTCAACGCGATCAGGATGTGCACAGCACCGAACGGGCCACATTGCGTATGATGGGCATGTCGTAATGCAGCGGGCTGAGTGTGATCTACTAATCTGTTCGTGCGTGACGGGAAACCCACGGCTTCTCTTGAGCGACTAGCCCAGGTGGGCATAGCCTACGAGCCGGCTCTGCAACCCGTAAACAGGTGCACACAGTGTACACAAATGTGTGAGGTTGAGTTTGCATTTCATGCCTCTCAGTTTTTTAGTAAGTCAAGGAGCTGACGTTACCAGCCGACCTTGCTGGAAGTTGCTTCTTGTGAGAACTCAAATATACCTTGTTCACAGAGCCGTGTCTGACAGCATCATAACAAATCGGTGTTTCGAGCATCTCAGAGAAGGAATCTGTGACTCACCCCAGCGGAATGAGCTGTCTCCGTCTTCTTTGTGCATTTCAGATTACAGATACACTTTCGGGCAAAAACACCGCTTTTTTTTACAACAAAGCCAAGAATTTCTAGGCCTGTGTTGTGTGACAAGAATGCAACTGCCTTGCAACTGGTTCCCTGAACAAAGTCTCTCTTTGATAGACACTTTGGTCTGCGGTTTCTCCACCCCCTCTCACCCAGCTTCCCACTGGACTGGGGTCACTCTGTGAAGTGTGGATTGAGGTCTCCACTACCAGATGGGGGTGCCTCTTGCTTCCCATCACCTCATGTATACCTGTATGTGCCAACCACAGCTGGGGGACAAAACTCCCTGGTCACTGTGTAAACCAGGATAAATCAGCAGAGATAAACCAGAAAATCCTTCTTAACACCTGGCATTTATTGGCAATGCAAATGGCCATATGTATGGAAATAGAACAGATTAGCTCAGGAAACTTAGTAGCTGACACTAAACAGAACTGACACATAAACACATGTGCTGGATGGAGTCTGGGAGAGGATGCAGGACTTGGAGGTGAGACGGTGGGTTTAAAGAGAAAAGGAGCGGTTTAGAGTGGAAGGGAGGGTATCTGAAATTTAGGGAGGAGTTTAGATAGAGGGGGAATAGATAAGCCGTGGTAGCCGTCAAGGGCTGATTATAGTTAAGCTATAATGTAAAACGTGAAGTTTAGGGTGAAAAGTAGGTGTGTGACACCTACTTAGAGAGGCTTATTCAAATCTGACTTGCTGATAGTCCACTGATATTCTGTGGGCATTTCTGCGGTGTCCCCCTCTTGTCAATTGATATTATCTGGCTGTCAGTGGGAGCAACGGTGTGTCCTTACCCCCAGTAGGTGTGGTAAACACAGGCATCTTAGAGGCAAACGTGGTGGGCAGGATGGGAAGAGACAGGTTCCGTTTGACCACAAGACCCAACGACCTGCATCTTGATCTCAACACTCAATTTAGGCATCAGCCGTTAAAAAACACAAATGTGGCCAATTACACAGCGCTTCATTCACCAGCTCCTCTCTGGGAGGAACTTGGCCAGCTAAGAACCTAATTATTTATGGACTAATCAATGGTAAATATAGCCGGAGACTCCATCTAAATCAGGCTTGCTGGTTTATTCTCATAAAAGATTCAGGAGATTTGAGTTTTTTAGCAAGGCTGACTCCGATACGGTTTGTTTGCGCGCTGTAAAGCCCCAGAAGAGAAGCGGGTGAAGAGGGGAGGGAGGAACATGAAGAGTGTCTCTCCGTGGGATATTTCTTTCCCTTTGCTTTGGAACGTTTTGGCTTTGTCTCCCACTGTATTTGGTTTAGAAAGTCTCTGAAAGTTTTTTTCTTTTTTTTTTCTCTCGATTCTTGTTTTTTGATATATATTTTTTCTAACTCAGTGACTCATTGGATTGTGTATCCCCCTCTGGCGCTTTGTTGGAAGTTTGTCTTTTTCTTGCCATCAGCAGTGATACATCATGGTGACTGTCAGCAATCTTAGCCGGCATCTACACAAAAGTTCACACACACACAAACACACACACACACACAAACACACACACACACACACACATATACACACACACACACACACACACACACACACACACACACACACACACACACACACATATACACACACACACACACACACACACACACACACACACACACACACAGACACACACACACACACAGACACACATGCACAGAAGGCCATACACATATACATGGACTCCTTCTGTTCTGTTGCTGTTCCGTTCTCCTCTGCCTAAGATCACTCATCTGCTCCATGCCTCTGTAATGCTAGCAGGAAAAGCTCTTACTTCCACATCTCCATTAGTCTCTTTAGCTTAGTCATCTCTCTCCCTCATAGAGGACAAGCCAGTAGGACAGGTCAGACTGAGAGGAGAGGCCAGTGGGAGTGTGTTTGGGTGTGTGTGTGTTTGGGTGTGTGTGTGTGTGTGTGTGTGTGTGTGTGTGTGTGTGTGTGTGTGTGTGTGTGTGTGTGTGGATGTTTGTCTGGGATGAATAATCGCTACATATAGACAAGGAGCATCACTGTACAGTGCAGTACAGTTAGCAATCAAAGTCTAATATTTCCACTCAGCATTTCTACTCAATCATATGTTGCTCTTCTGTATGTATGTCTGTTAGTGAGTACAGGAGCCATAAGGCTGAGGGAACATAGTCATTCATCAGACCCTGTTAGGTCCCGTGATGCTAACCCTCTCAGCACATGATCTTCTGACTCACGGCTGTCTTTGCCCAGCAGTGGCCGTGCGACCTCCAGTGTGACGGGTCAGACACAGAGCACGGAGGGCCTTGGAGGTCAGAGGTTCAAAGGTCAAGGAGCAGCTTCATAAGACATTCACTCCTTCTGAGCTTGAGAGCGCGGGCAAGAATGGGCGGCTTGTGTGTGATGAAGTGGGCCATGAAGGCGTCGTGAAAGGAGAGTGTGTGCCGCCGAGGGTCCGTCCGGCGTTAATGTGAAGAGTGTGTGTGTGCATAAAGGCAGCTGTGTGTGCCGGGGGGAGAGAGGAGTGGAAGGGGGGGAGGTGGGCGGAATAGACCCCCCTTTTGTTCTGTGCTTCCCTGATACAGATGTTGCTCTCTCGCCCACCAAATGAAGTCACCCTGGCATGCCACGGATATCCCTGCCAAGCTTGCTCAGGAGGGTACGGCCATCCTCGGAGACCCCCTGCCTGCCATATGCATAGACACATGCACATGCAAACAGACACACGCGCCCACACACACAAATATATACACAGAAAGACAAACACACAACACACATACGGATACATGCACACTACATTATATAGATCGTCACAGAAACACAGACACACAGAAATGAGTGGCATCCACAATTACCCAATGACAAGCACCACTGAGGGGGATGTGTTTCTGTTTGTGTCTCTTTGTTCATGTGTGTGTGTGTGTGTGTGTTTGTGTGTGCATATCTGTATGTGTGTGTGGGGATGTATCTCTGTGGATGTGTGTGCATATGTCACATGTTATGTGACATGTGTGTTTGTGACAGAGAGAAGGTGGGTGTGTGTGTGTGTGTGTGTACATTGTGGGGAGAACAGGTGAAGGTTTTCATTCTGAGGTGTTACCGCACACATGAGATGCTGCCATCTGTTTGACATCACAGATGTGTCACGGCGACACAGCCTCCGACAGCTCTGGGCTGGTGTCAAGGAGGGCGCAGGTTGTTAGTGTGTTTCCCTTGCTCACTGGAGTGTGACGGCACATGGACACTGACATCCTCATTTCAGCACAGGCTCATATTGATTGGAGCCGCAGCTGTTCCCTGCCTGCCTGTCACAATAGAACTCAACAGTCAACAGCGGCAATTTTTTGTCCAAATCTTCCCTGTAAATAACAAGAGAATTTAAACATTTCCAGGCATACACACTTCAATGGGTATGTGATCAGTTTTCCCTCCCAGTGTTGCCTCAGATATCTATTAGATGTTTCCCCCTAAAACAATGAAGATCAGTTCTCACACAGCCAGTGTAGGCTCTTTCATGGTCGCGGTTCCCTCTCTTTCTTAGTGTCATCTCTCAGCTCCATTGCAGCCATCTCTCAGTATCCACCTTCTCTGATGACAGGTGCAGGACGGTGATTATATTACACATCTCCTGTGTGCTGACTACAACGGACAAAAAGGAAAGAGGAGAACCTGCATTTACACGACGCCATTTCCCCAGTAAAATAGAGGCTGACTAATTGTTTTCAGCAGTCAACCGCCAATTTTAAGATTTGGTAGAGTGATTGATTATTCAACCAGAATACATTGCTCAATTAATTCCAATGATGAGTTTAATTAGGTAATCCCCAAAAGAATAGTAATAGGAAGTTTAATTACCTGGGAGTAAGGTCAGGCATAAAATCATATGCATGAATATCTCATTAATATAGGCAAGCATACATTCGCTGCAACAATAGATCAACAATAGATAAGAGCTCTCTCTCTCTCTGTCTGTCTCTCTCTTTTTCTCTCTCTCTCTCTCTGTCTGTCTCTCTCTCTTTCTCTATTTTGCTCTCTCTCTCTCTCCCTCTCTCTCTCATGTGTGTTTATATGTGTGTATGCCAGATAAATAGTGAGGTAGACACACACACACACAGATGAACACTCTCCAGGTTTGCTCGGTGCACAGTTGTCTCAGGGAATTATCTCCCTGTTGGAACAGGTGGTGCGCAGTATCCCTGGTTTGCTTTCAAGGCGCGCTAACAGGGCCAAACCACAGAACACTACTACCCCCCCACCCCCACCCCCACTCAGATCAATCAGAAATTAATCCCCTAATCTGACTTCAGACAATCGGATAACCACCAGTCTCTAGTCTCTCCAGGTGTGTGAGGCAGCTGAGGGAACAGAGCCCAGACTGTAGAGGGCTTCTCAAGGCTGTGTTTGAGTGAACACACTCATGAACACACACAATCTTGCCCTGTGCTCTTCATAGAGGACTACAAAACCTTTCCCTCTCATGTTGAAAAATAAAAACAATTTGATTGTTGAAGGCACTAGAATGAAAACTATTTTTTTTTGTATGCCTGTTTCAGACACAAATATGGTTTTGCGTTTCCCTGACTTGTAACAGGGAAGTAACTCTGGGTTCCCCTCAAATGTTGCATGGTGGTGCTGTACCCGTGGTGGGGACTTTTCTGGGTTCAAATGCCTCTAATGTGCAATGACACGACCCTCACCCATGTCAGGGCTGTAGCCAGGAGTCCCCATTTAATGCTCCATCTCTAGTTTTGTCCTGAGAACGTCATGGCAGTATCTGTGGTGGAGGGCCAGAGCTCCAACCCTAAGGCAAACAAAGAAACAGATAGATGGACTGAGAGGAAGAGTGTGCGTGTGTGTGAGAGAGAGAGGGAGAGGGAGAGTGACAGAGAAAGAGATTAGGATGGGAGCCAGTCACTTGTACTGTCCAGTATGTGAGTCATGTCTATGGCCGTGACACTTGGCCTGGGGGCGGTGTCGTGTTGCTAGGATGAGTGGTCTCATGTTGCGAAGGAGGAAAGTGATGTTAATCTCTCGTCTGGGTACCACACGATGCCACACCTCACTGCTGGTGATGCCTATTGTATTACATACAATTTTAAATTAAATAAATTAAACTGCCTACTCAAGCCCAGGTGACTTTCACACACCGATATCAACTATGCATAGATATAGCACTCTTTACGACTGACCTTTGAAGAAGACATAGTAAGGTGAAGTGTCCAGTGGTATATACTAAACACGAGCTATGGCCTGTTCAGATGTCTCTAGGGGCTCTGCAGAGATGTGTGCATCATTAAGAGATGAGATGATGTGCCAGCTTGTCTTTGTGTTGTTGTCTGTTGCGATCAGAAATCTTTTAAATAAATTCAGCGTGTGTGGTCTGACTGGAGAGCCCCTGCTGCGTAAGAGTGTGGAGGCTTGGGGTTGGGGGTATGCTGGGGGGGGGCTGCACTCAGGCTGTACTGCCCAAGGCCTGTAGTTGCCTCCTCATCTGGCCTGACCATTTTTGTAACTGTTTGTAAAGGTATATGTATGCATGTATGTAGCATTACGGTGTAATAACAAATAGAGTTTTATTTTGGAGCCTCGGTTGGGCTGCTGGTGAGAGCGCGAGACACAGAGAGGCAAGCTGATGTAGTTGCACACACGTCTAAGAGTACGTTAGTTAAGATAAATATGAATGCCTTTAAAAGGTGAAAAGGATGTTAAGTGGTATAAAAGAAGATCAGAAGATTTCCTTTCAGAGCATGCAGCCAACGAGGTATTTTGTCTGTTTGTTATTTACTTTCACTTTGTTATTTTTGATGCTGTGTTTGATAACCAGCTAATGTTATGTCTTGTGTGTTTGATACCATGTATTACTTAGTTTTCACGGTTTGATGTGAAGAATTAAGACTTCATTAAAAACCCGTAGAGGAAACCATTTGTGTTTGACTGTGCTTGGGAGGGAGTCACAGTTTTGTTGTGGTAAAATACATCTCTTTGAGATTTCTGTAGTTGAATCACACCACAGCAAATGGTATATTTAGTTTATCAACAGCTCTGCAGACGTTGGATCAACTCATGCCATAAGTCAGGTTATGAACACTGATAACGAAATCCCTTCTGCCTCTCTCTCCACTAAGAGAGATGTCGACACAGCTCATCTCCCAACCGATGGGTTTATGTTTAAACACCGTTTCATAAGAATTTAAAAAAAAAAAAACATTTAAACATAAAAACACAAAGCAGGCGTGGGAGAGAGACCGAATATGGATCATGTAGTGGGCAATGGGCTGCATCATGTCAAGGCCGATGTCTCCTGTATTGAGGGATCGTCTGAAGCCTGAGGAGAACCCAGGTGCTGGGTCGGCTGATACGCCACATTTGACTATAGCACGGCCCTGACTCTTTCCTCATGTGGTTGTTGTTGTGTGCTTCTGGTGCTTGGCCTCACTGATGCAAGACTCAGTATCAGTTAGTCACCTAAAGAGACCTTATCTGGAGTGTCATCAAAGACCATCTGTGAACCACTCTAGTCCCGAGCCCAGAGCCTCTCTGAGCTTCTTTGGCGTGCGCTGTAGTGCATCATGAGGCTTAACAATGATCTGCTTCTCTCCTGCTGCTGCCTGGGTGTTGCTTTCACTGGACTTCCCTGCTGAGGTCTTGTAGAAAGGGGTGAATTGGGGAGACAAGAGAGGCAGAGAGAGAGAGAGAGACAGAGAGAGAGAGAGAGAGAGAGAGACCCTTCAACTGAGATGAGAGGGAATGGTGTGCTGTGTTCTCACTCTCTTCAGATACTACTAGGTCTTAGCTGGACAATAAGCTCTTTTCAGATATGATTTCTACTTCTACCCTTATACGCGCGTGCACACACACAAACAAACATAAAAAACATACTTGCTCACACACTACATTTGAAAATGGACAGGTCGGCTTTGTTTAGGGCTCCATTAGAGTAAAGTCCGCTAAAGTCTTCAAATTGGCCTTATTACAGTAGATACGTTTTGGCTGCCAAGTAAGACAATCCCTTATTAATCCAAATAATGATGGTCTTTTTCTTTTATTCCAATCTACACGTCCGCTGTGGGAGTAGACGCGTGCTTTCAAAGTCCTTCAGAAGATATTAAATCTTGCCGGCGTCCTAGCTGCGTGCTTGGCTGTAATATTGGATGGAGGTCCCGTGAGAGAGATTTGTGAGTGAGGGAGTGATTGAGGAAGCTATGTTAGTACCCCTCTTGAAACTAGAAGGGTATCTGAAAGACTTTTGTTCCGGCATTATTTGGTCCCGGACTGTGACATTGAGTCATCTTAGCCTTTCAGAGATTATTACATGGCCTTTCAGCAGAATTTGTATGGAAGAAGATTAGTGGAAGTAATTTTGTGCAGCTTGAAGACAGAGCTTCTGTCCAAAAGGTGATTGGAAAATTACATATTTTCTGTTTCACTTCGATGACTGCTGCTGTAGAAAAAAAAGTAAAACAATACAAATAATCAATAATCACAAAAGCATAAAAAAAAATCACAAAAGCATCTCACTCATTCACAATGCCTCCACCTACCTGGAACCTCAAGCACCAAATGAGTCATGTTTGTCATCCTCAGGCTCTTTGTAAGCCCTCTGCGCTTAACTCTAGTGTAGTTCCTGTAGTTCCGGTGCTCTAGTATGCGTAGTCATTTGAGTTCCCAGCCTGAAGCCTGTTTTTCTATCTCCTCCCCCGTAGGCCCGGCCGTGAGCGCAGAATGAGGTGTCTGTTTGTCCTGCTGGCTCTCAGCTCCGTCGCCCTGACCTACGCCATCGGTGAGTATCCTCTTCTTTATCGGCTGACTCCTCACCTCACACCACCCGCAGAACATTCCTTGGGAAACAGGCCCACAGTGAGTCTGGTTTCTTGTGCTGTGACCTAAAGAAACATACAGTATAGTCTTCTTCTAAAACTACAGTTATCATCCATACTCCTTCAGAATGGATCCTTTTGGGTGCTGTTTAAGACACACTTTACCAGTTCTAATTTCATTTTAGGCTATTACAGAGATAGAGAGGTTGGGGAGAATTGTTTGGATCTAGCAGAGGGACTCTCTTTAGTGCTTTGGGAGGTCGTTGTGTTTCATGCCCTGGTATCCCAGCTGTACTCAACTGTCAGGCCGAAGCGTGAAGATCGTGTCAAAGTGTGTAAGGATCAGCCGGAGGGGGTTGTCCCCCATCCCCGTCCCCGTCTCCGTCCCCCCCACCCCACCCCCCGGTGAGAGGGGCAGAGAAGAGGTGGTGGATTAAAAGGTGGATTCATTATTGATGGTGTTATTTTAAATCAGCAAGCGATGAGATGGAGACCACATCCCCACACCACCACCACCACCACCACCACCCATTTTTTTTATTTCGCAGGGTTAAGAGGACTCTTTCGCCGGGATGCGGGCTCTCATGAATGATTGATGTAAATGTCGGGACGTTGTGCCATTAAGCCCCCACTCCCCCCCACTCACCCCCTGTCTTTGAGCCGTCAACCCCCACCCGGGGTCCACTATGTCTGGGTCTGGTGTCAGCACACTGAACCCACCACCACTCCCGTGTTCCATTATGCTAAGGCCTCATCACCCAGTCTGTGCGTACATAGAGGTGACACTGATGTGATGGCTCTCCGCATGGCACATTTAATTATGAATTATTTTGCACAACATTTCATTACGGATTCCTAAAACATCTGGAGCGCCACAATAAATGCTGTGAAGGGATGATGTATTTTAAGCTCTCGTGTTTCTTTTACGGGAGATGGCAAGCATAGAATGACCCAAATGTAGTTCCTTTCGCAATGACCGAGGATGTGACAGGCTTCCTCTGTACTTAACACAAACTGTCCTAAGTGGAGTGCGATTTGTAAGTTCTCTTCAGGGAGTCTGCTATGTGTAAAATGCTCATTCAAGAATCTTTATTTTGTTAGTTCCAGCTACAGTCAGTTCAGGCCAGAGCTTTTCCCAAGCTGACAGAAGTGCCATCCTAAGGGAAAATGATACTGTTAAGCAGTGTTTGTGTGTGTGTGTGTGTGTGTGTGTGTGTGTGTGTGTGTGTGTGTGTGTGTGTGCGTATGTGTGTGCACGGGCGTATGTGTGTGTGTCCTCACGTGCAGGTGGAGATACGTGTGTGTCAGGCCATGACAGCGGGCCCATGTTTGAGGAGCAGCCCGTTGGCCTGATCTACCCCGAGGGTCTGACCGAGGGGAAGGTGACCCTGAGCTGCCAGGCCCGAGCCAGTCCTGCCGCCTCATACAAGTAAGACTCCTACTGCCTCATCAGCCACGGCACAAATCAGCTGAATAATTACGCAAATTAGATTCATTATCTATCATAATTATATCATTGTAATCACAATCAGTATTCTAACGATGCAATCCTGCAGTAAACTTGCTAGGAGCAGATGACTGACGCATAACATCATACTGGTTCGCTGCTGCTTTCAGTACTAAAACTTGCAATAGTCTTGCATCAATGAGGAGTCAATAAGACTCTTTATGTCCGACTTTCTTCATGTAGGTATCATACCCGCAGACTCATATAGGTAGCAGTCCTGCATAGGTATAGGTAAAAACCTATAGGTCAATGGCAGGTATTGTAATAGCTGTACAGGCTCTCTCTGACAGCTAACCCTACATCCTGTCTCAGCTAACCTACACCCTCCTCATGGACTAGCCTACGACCTCATCGAGTTAACTATGAGCCCTGCAGTCTTGTATTGGTGCCATGAACAGGTCAGGGCGTATGAATAAGCAGGACAAGTGTGTGTGTACTGTAACGTACTGGCTCAAAGTACGTTACATGAATTGGGAGACCACGCACGATTTCAATAATAATAAGTTGATTTAATAAAGAATAATTATATAAGGTTAACACAGACTAGAAATAATAAAGCATTAAAGATTAGATAAGTGTGGTGTACGTCAGTGTAAAGGAATAACCAAAATGTGGTGTGGATCAGTATAGGAGAAACCAACAAAACACAACAGAAGCCAAAAGCCGCGAGGAGGAGAGAGAGCTCCCATGTCGGATTCGTAGCCCTTTTATCCTCCAGCCAATCACGCGCACCTGAGCAGAGACAAGGACAAAACCAATATTCCCATCTGCCCGTGGGCGGGGTTATCTGGGCCGTCACAGTACTGCCTGATAAGACATGACTTTGTGATCCGGACTCCCATGGTCTGTCAACCAGCTCCGACTGTATCTACAGTATGTGTTTTCTGTGTCGCATCACTTTCCAGGTGGCGGGTGAATGGCACTGAGGTGGTGCTCGGCGCTGACCCGCGCTACACACTGGTGGCTGGTAACCTGGTGATCAGTAGCCCGCAGCATGACCACGACGCTGGCTCCTACCAGTGCCTGGCCTTCAACCGATGCGGCACCATCGTCAGCCGGGCTGCCAACCTCAAGTTTGGCTGTGAGCAGCTCTCTCACCTTCTCTTTCTTATACAGTAATAGGGCTATGATATAATATTAATGAATATTAATGAACTGTACATACTTAATGCATCACTGTAACGAAAATTGGTTTATCAAATGGTTGTTTTTACTTTTTCATCTCTTTACAGACCTGCATGACTTTCCGCCACAGAACAGGACTCCACAGACAGCCCAAGAGGGATCCGGAACCTTCTTGGCCTGCCAGCCTTCCGCCCACTACCCCGGTACGGCACTAATCTCCACCACTGAGACTACAAGATTAGAGGACATGCCCCAGCACTTATAGGCATAAAGGACAGTTTCATTAGAAATAAATTGGCTGTTCAGTCCCTGAAATCCCTATAGGCTGCTTCTCTGGGCAGACACTATGCCGTGGTTCCATCCTTGTCAAGGAGGAAGTTCACTAGAGGGGTGCTCACAGCCTGTACTTTGAAGAGATGAACAGAAACTCTTAAGGCAGACTCCTCACAGTGTGGGACATGGCGAAAAACTCTGAAGTCCATTTAGACTGGCGCTGAGGGTGTCCTTCACATCCTGCATGCTGTCTCTCAAATTACTGTTGACTAAATAAGATGGCCTCTTTCTGATGTCATATTTTGGGATTGAGAATCTAATGATATAAAGGTCTTACCTCTTTGGTCTCAAATGTAACTAAATATCTGAAAATATAAATATGAATATCTTTGGAAGTTCAATGTTGCGGGAGATGACAATTTTTTTTACATTTCCGTAGCCCTCTTCTACCGCTGGTTCCTCAACGACTTCCCGAACTTTTTGACGGCGGACAACGGTCGCCTCTTTGTCTCCCAGGCGACGGGCGATCTGCACGTGGCCAAGGCCCAGGTGAACGACAGCGGCAACTACTTCTGCTTCACCACCATCAACTTGGAAATCAGCACCAAGAGCATCTTCAGCAAGCGGGTGCCACTGACCGTGCAGTCCGACGGTGAGCCTCTGCCTCTGGGTCTCTCCCCCTGGGTGAAGCCCTGGATCTCCAGGCGGGACTGATTGACTTGTGCTGCCAACACTGTGATTTTAATAGAGGGCTTTTGACGTCAAACTTCAAGTTGTCAGTAAAATCCCCAGGCTATTCGTCTTTGCAAGCACAGATTTTTTAAGGGATAGCGACTTCACGTTAAGAGTTATATTTCAGTATTTTGCAGTATATTTCAGCCTAGTAACTCAAAAAGTCATTTGAAAGGCACACACACAGTGCACTATTTTTGTTTAAAGATTATTCTCTCATCTCTGTGTTCTCCGCACCTGCAGCAAACCCCAGGAAGTCCGCCCCCAGCATCCACGTGCGTTTCCCCGCTGAGACCTACGCGCTGGCTGGACACACCACCCAGCTGGAGTGCTTCGCCTACGGCAAGTAAGTCACCTCTGGACCCCTCACCGCCTGTGGAAAGCATCACTAGCATCTGCACTTTAATCTCTCTCTCTCTCTCTCTCTCTATCACTTTTTCCATCTCTTCCATGCTTACTGTGTCATTAACTACCTATCGATGCATCTGTTTTTCCTCTGTTTCTTTACACTCTTGCCTTCTTGTACTCCTCGCTCTCCCCCCCTCCCTCCTCTCTCTCCCTCTCTCTCTCCCTCTCCTCCAGCCCTGTTCCTAAGCTGCGCTGGAGGAAGGTGGATGGTGTGTTGCCGGTGAAGGCTCTGGCCAGCTCTGAGGGCCCCATCCTGACGCTGCCTGAGCTGGGCTTCGACGATGAGGGCATGTACGAGTGTGAGGCCTACAACTCAGAGGGCAGAGACACATACCAGGGCCGCATCACTGTGCAAGGCAGGTGCCATGGCGTTCAGATCACCGTACCATGATTTTACTATACCATGCAATCTCTAGAGCTGTGGTATCAATTATACCTTATGTATAGAAATCATGTCAATTGTATTGTGCTATATAACTTGTATATTTCTTATGGTTAATATTTGGTCATGGTTTGGCACATATAGCTCATTATTCTTATCTGACAGCTAGATTTGGGCATTTACTTTCAACTGTTAAAGTTGAAAGTTAACTGAAAATAAACCTTGATTGTAATTGTATGTGTGTGCAGCCCAGCCAGACTGGTTGCAGGTGATGAGTGACTCTGAGGTAGAGATCAGCTCAGAGCTCCAGTGGACCTGTTTGGCAGCAGGCAAGCCCCGACCATCTATCCGCTGGCTACGCAATGGGCAGCCCCTCAGCACACAGGTACACACGCACGCACGCACGCACGCACGCACGCACGCACGCACGCACGCACGCACGCACGCACGCACGCACGCACGCACGCACGCACGCACGCACGCACGCACGCACACACCACACACACACACACACACACACACACACACACACACACACACACACACACTAGTACACACTCACACACACTAGCTTTCTCTTTTTTGCATTCACACACACGCATACACACATGCACACACACACACACCTGCACTCGTTTATGAGACACCCCTGTTTTCAAATTCTGTGTGGAATTGTGTGCTGAATGACATGGGAGAAAATTGGCTTCTCAAAGGTGTGAAACCTCCAATGTAACACCACAGAGGATCTGTCACTGACCACTGACACACACACACACACACACACACACACACACACACACACACACACACAAAACACACACACACACACACACACACAAACACACACAGTACACATACACCAAAGGAGTCATTGTGGCAGAAAAATCAAACAGTTACGCCTCTTGCACACCGATGGTGTTGAATGGTGGCTGCTGCGGCTCGGTTGATAATGGTCGTCAACACACAATCAGTTTGGTATCATCCATCGATGATGAGTAGTCTGAAAAGTGAAGAAATCACGTGTAAAAGTCACGTGACTTTTATTACCCTCAAACCGCTTATCTCACGGTTACCTCCCGTGTGAAAAATAAACTCCGCGCCAAAACTCTAGATGACTCACGCAGGCAGTGTACATGCGCTAACCTGTCAACATGGGTGCCAATATGAAATCAACAGGCAACCGCCATACACACGCAACACAGTGTGACCATTGTTGTATGTGTGACAATACTGAGGAACATGTTTGTCAATTGTGACAGTGTATACTGCTTGTAATGTCTGTGGTATCTTGGTCTATCACCGTCTTCTCTTTCTAACAACAGGCCAGAGTTCAGGTGAACAACGGCAAACTGAAGATCAGCAACCTGGCCCTGGAGGATTCTGGGATGTATCAGTGTGTGGCGGAGAACAAGCATGGCACCATCTATTCCAACGCAGAGCTCAGGGTTCAAGGTGAGAGGTCATAGTTCATCACGACAGGCCCTCCTTTACACCGTGGGTCTTCCCATACAGAGCTTCACTTGTGTGCTTTTTTTTCATTACAATGTTCATTCTTTTTTCAGTTTCCTGATTTCGAATGTGTTTGAATATAATTTCATTTTGACATTTTAATTAATTTCATTTCATTTTCTAATTTAAGTGTATTGCTCTCTCTCTCCCTATCTGTCCAGTCAAGCCTTGTACCCTAAATTTTACCCAGAATTCTTTGCTGCGGGTGTGTGTGTACCCTCCCCGTAGCTCCTTCAGTCTCATCCCCTCACTTCCCCTTCTCCCAGACCCAGATTAAGCTCCAAAGTGCCAGGTCAACTCAGGGCAGCATACACCTGTGGGTCTCTCTCTCTCTCTCACATCCCCACCCTCCTTTCCTCCCTCTCTCTCCTCTCCCCCTCCCTCCGTCCTGGTGCTCCTTCTCTCAGTCCAGGGCCCGGACTTCCGGCTGAACCCCGTGCGGAGGCTGGTGCCAGCGGCCCGTGGCGGGCAGGTGCGGATGGAGTGCAAGCCGCGCGCTGCGCCCAAACCCACACTCTTCTGGAGCCGCGGCACAGAGCTGCTCGTCAACAGCAGCAGGTGAGCCCCAGCACCATACACACATCACCTGCAGGTGAGCCCCAGGACCATACACACATCGCCTGCAGGAAACACTTGCCTTCTCTGTGCAGCTGTCTGTATCCTGTACACAGCTTCAGAGTTCACCACTGACTCTGCAGTGGACCCTTATCATCAGTTTCCTCTGTCAGCTTTATGGCATTCTTCTTCCCCATTTCTCTGATGTTTCAGTATAGAAAACAGAAGTGCTGTAGGTGCCTTTCCTAAAGCTTCCAGCACGGAGCGCTTCCATATCTGTAAGTGACACCAGAAAGTGGCAGTGACAGCAGACATGTTCCCATCGGGAGAGGTTGTCATGCTCTCCCTTTTTTTTTTACTGTTGTTCTTCCTTTCTGAGAGACTCTTTTAGCCAAGCAGTCAAGGATATGACTCTGTAAGTGCCAACAAAGTCAATTAATTTCACAGCTAATTACTTCCTGTCACAGATCATCACAGATGATTGAATTCTAAAACTGTATCTCCTACTCGTACGTCGTTTTGCATTTAGGCTTTGATGAATCCATTTGACTACTCAGCCGTTTGTGTGTGGGTGGCACAGATTGATCATGCATACTCTTTTCTGTCTAGAAATATTACATAGCAGTGACACCAACGGAATAGATGGACAGGATATCTCTACATGCTATGTTTTACTACCCCATTACTTAGCCAAATCATATGCTCTCACAGGGTCTGATATCTGCAGTGTATCTTATTTGCTGCAGAACAGAGCAGTACAGTAACTTCAGTGAATGCTCTCAGGAGGCTTAAATATGACATCAGCTGCATCAGTCCATGCCATTCCGCTGGCGGACGGGTGTGTATTCATCATAGACAGCTGCCTCCCCGGGGGGTCCTACCTGCTCACAGTCAACCAGGAGACAGGGCAGCGCAAATCAGCACTTGCTCTGGGGACCTTAAAACACAACAGGCTATGTCAGAAACATTACCGACGATTTCATCAGAATTTCTCCAGAAAAGTCTCCCAAG
Organism: Clupea harengus; assembly: GCF_900700415.2. Classification (NCBI taxonomy): domain Eukaryota; kingdom Metazoa; phylum Chordata; class Actinopteri; order Clupeiformes; family Clupeidae; genus Clupea; species Clupea harengus. Next base: position 23,225,492 of record NC_045156.1, read on the forward strand.
TTGAGGAAACTTTTGAAAGAACCGAGAAGAGATTGCACACTGCATAGCTCTCGCAGGATGAGTTATTTAAAAAAAGCTTTTGAGCATATTTCCACCATCCTTGTGTGTCCCTAAAGGGGCGTTAGTGTAATGCTCGTGGATGTGTTCACTGCTCAGGGTGACAGTTACTCCAGATGGCATGCTGTGGATCTACAACATCAGCCGCGCTGATGAGGGAAAGTACACCTGCTTTGCAGAAAACTCTTTGGGAAAAGCTAACAGCACGGGACATCTTTCCGTACGAGGTACAGTATGCCATATGTCTTTCTCTGCATCTTTTTGTATGTCTCTCTTTCCGCTTATCTATTCACCTATCTGCCTCTCCCCCCATTTCCATCTGTCTGTCTGTCTGTCTGTCTGTCTGTCTGTCTGTCTGTCTGTCTGTCTGTCTGTCTGTATGTCTATATGTCTGTCTGTCCATGTCTGTTAAATCTGTTGATTTATCTATCTGTCTGTCAGATGCCACTAAAATCACCCTGGCACCATCCAATGCGGACATCAACCAGGGTGAGAATGTGACCTTGCAGTGCCACGCCTCACATGACCCCACTATGGACCTGACCTTCACCTGGTCCCACAACGGCGTGCCTTTGGACCTGGAGGACCGCAGTGGGCACTACCAGCGAGTAGAGGGGGTGAGCCGGGATTTTCAGCTGATATTGTTGCACCTCCCCTGGGCCGATCACAGACAGATAGGCCTCTCCTTAAAAATCAGGATCCACTCAAGGTCTCTTCCTATTGAAAGTGGTTCAAGGCTTATTGTTACTGTAATGGCACTAGACCAATACAAATTCAATAGAATTGAATTAATAGAATAAAGTGCAGTCACCACAGAAATGCAGATTGTATATGTGATTATAGTAGAATCAAATGCTAGTTTTTATTTATGTTGTGGTTTAATCAGAACATCTTATTGTAATAAGTGGCACTTTATTCACAAGAATTTTGTGCTGTCTTCACACTCTAAATAGTTGTGAGTTAGTTCTGTTTCACATATGCTTAAATTGTTGTTGCCCTATCAGAAAGAAACGATCGGTGATCTGGTGATTGTGAACGGGCAGCTGGGCCACGCTGGCACATACGCCTGCGCAGCTCAGACAGTCGTGGACACGGCCACCGCCTCAGCCAAACTAGTGGTCAGAGGTATGCAGGAAATGTTGCCATCATTTGCCATGCCAAATTTCGTGGCAATCTGTTTGCAGATCTTTGATTCGTTACATTTGTTACTAGATAGTTTTCGAGCGGTACTTCAATCTCTCTCTCTCTATCTCTAAGGCCCCCCTGGTCCTCCTGGAGGTCTGGTGGTAAAAGGTGTGAACGAGACATCCGTGGAGTTGCGCTGGAGCCGTGGCTATGACAACCACAGCCCCATTGGCAAGTATGTCATCATGAGCCGCTCCGATCCCACTGCCTCCTGGAGGAAGATGAGGACAGGTAACAGGATGCACAGCTTTTCAACGCCCTAAACACCCTACCTACCCTACCCACCCCACCTACATCACACGCTAGACAGGAAAAGTACACAAATCCACACCAGCAAATAAAGAGTGTCAAATTACAGAAATGCTGATTAAGCAACACTAACCAACCAATTCCACTCACAGATCCACACAACATTGAGGGGAACGCTGAGTCAGCCCGTGTGATTGGCCTTCGGCCCTGGATGGACTACGAGTTCCAGGCCATCGCCAGCAACATCCTGGGTAGTGGCGAGCCCAGCATGCCCTCTCAAACAGTCCAGACCAAGCAGGCAGGTCAGAACTGCAATACCCACTACCACTACCAGGGCCCACCCCAATGGGCTGGTCATTCTATCTGAGCTGTATGAGTTTGCTTTAGTACGGTTCTGACAGTTGTGCTTTTGTGTTATAGTTTTTTCTCAGTTGCTTTGGCACATTTTCTGAATCATTAATATTTTCAAAGTAAGTATGTACATTTCTCGAGATATGGATGACCTACAAAAGCCAGTCACTCGCTCTAAATTCTTAGTTTACTGTCATTACGCAGTTGGATGTGAATTACTTAAATAGTTGTGGCAGTGGTGTAGTCCAGGGTATACGCAGGTATACGGAGTATACCCACTTATTTTTCAGTCAGCATTGCGTATACCCACTTCCCAAAACAGGGCGTTTATACTGTGCTGTATGGGCTGCTTAAAAAAATTGCAAAATTAAGAGTATACCCACTTCTCCAGGGACCACTACACCACTGAGTTGTGGGGTTGAGTAATCAGCACCGTAGGGAGGGAAAGTAATCGAGTCGTCCCCTGGTGGTTTAGTTCCTAGCGCTGAGCGAAATGAATGGGATTCTCCATAAAAACAATTTTTAGAAAAATTATGTCTCGGTTCACATCGAACAGTTAGTGGAATGGCTTCCATGACACATATGCTTTGAGATAAACTTTAATGATTCTGGTGTTCATTCTGGTGTTTATTTTCAGCCACAATTTAAATTCGTTTTTTTTAATCATCATTTGGTTATTGTTTTGTAACGAGATGATAAAGAACTACAAATAATAATGTCACCGTTTGCGCGCCGATTTGTATTGCTTTAATACTTAATACAACAAAAAAATGCATACCGCGTGGTGATAACCATTATAGGTCAGGGTATGTGAAGCAGTACCGCTACTCCTAGTGAGAGCTGCCAGGTGGTGTCAGGCTAACATGGAGGACAAGGCATATGCTACATTTATTCTATGGGAACGTCTTTTGGATTTACATGTAATATGCTCCTAGAAGTGAAGTCAGGTTGTTGGTGTTGATGAGTGTAACTCTCCTGCAGGTCCCACCGTGGCTCCGAGTGGACTAGGAGGGGGAGGTGGAGATCGCAATGAGCTCATCATCAACTGGACGGTGTGTGTTTGCCCACATAGATGTTTGTGTGTGTGTGTGCGCGCGCATGAGCGCATGAATAGAACTCCCTACGTCCTGTTAAGCTTCATCTGACGTGTAACTGCATTTCTCCTGTGTCTGCCTGCTGGGCTCGTAGCCCATGGCCAGGGAGTACCAGAACGGAGACGGCTTCGGCTACATCCTGGCCTTCCGGCAGCGTGACTCCCAGGCATGGATCATCGTGCGGGTGCCAGGTGTAGAGTCCTCGCGCTTCGTCTACTCCAACCAGACCCTGGCCCCCTATAGCCCGTTTGAGGTCAAGATTAAGGCCTACAACAGGATGGGTGAAGGGCCCTTCAGCCAGGTGGCCCAGGTGTACTCAGCTGAAGAAGGTACCGGAAATCTAAAGGAGAGTCTGTACAAACAAGTCCAGTAATATTATCTAACTGATGTCATTGGAAACCGTTATATAAGCATGTTAACTTTTGCATAAAGGGTTCTTTAAGCAGATATTTAATTGTATGGCCTTTGCAGTATTGTGCTCAACCACAAGAGGTCAGAGCCACTCTACTAAAGCTTCAATCGATATCTGTATGTTAAGTATAAAGTTATACTGTACTGTCCTAGTTTAATGGTCTTAAAAGAACACCGTGACAAACTGGGCTGGAAGAGAAGCTTACTGCCTCTCCGCTATCTGCATGTATTATGTTTGACTTAACACAGGTACAGGTACAGGTCCAGGTACAGGTCCAGGTACATGTACTCTGACAAGTTTCAGACAGTAAGATCTCAGTGTTTTTGACTGATGAAATGGGTCATCCTCTCTCTCTTCCTCTCTCTCTCCTCCAGAGCCCACAGTGTCACCCCGCAGGGTGAGTGCGGAGGCCATATCTGCCTTTGAGATGAAGGTGTCTTGGGACCCAGTCCAGCAGCTGCCCACCAATGGCATCCTCAGGGGGTATGAGGTGAGGAGTGACCCAGTCATGACCACTCTCATCACACGCTACTCTTTGACTCATGCAGGGCTTAGGTGGTGCCATGAGTTAGCGTGTAGTAGCTGTGCATTAGGGAAGTTGGAGTTTATCCCAGCCCATCCCAAGCATATATCGAAGATGTGTTTTATATATATATATAAGATCTGACATTAAAGGACTACATGATCAAAATGCCTTTATTCTTCTCCTAGTTCCCCAACCCTGACATTTCTGTTGTTAGAATATAATCAATAATCTTGTGCTACATGCTATGAGATGCTTCTGTGGCCACATCATCACCTGCAACATTGAGTCATTAAATCAAATGCTACCTTTCCAGATGAGTTTGTTGATAATATACCCTGGCAGTTGAGGAAATTCATTTTTTATTCTTTCCTCCTTTGCCTTGAATGATATATTGACTACTTCACGGTCACTAGGTGTTCCATTCCCACCCATCTTCTCATAATTGTGATAGTTAGACACAATGTGCAAGTCCTGTACTTTTCAGAGTAATAAAAGCTGCTCTGTTATTAGACTTGATAAGCTATTGAACCGACGTCTCACCTTTCCACCACACTGTAGAAAATCCCGGGCCAGGCAGAGTGGTGCCAAGTACAAATAAGACACCAAAGGCCATTTCTCCTTATCTGTAGTGTTATCAGTATTACTGTGATGAAAGGAATGATGTAAAATCATTGTTTTATTCATGTCATATTTGTCACGAAGGTCTAAAGGTAGATAAAACGATTTCTTGTTCTGCAAGAATATAGAGTTTAAATCTCCTTTGATTTCTATGTATGTATTACATACATTGTTTCATTAATGCATTCTTAAAGTGAACGCAAATGAAAAAGATAAAATGTACAATATATTGATTTAATAAAAATTGATAAAACAAATTAAACAGACAACGATGCAGACAGATAAATGATAACAATGCATCAGAATGACATCACTCTAGCAGCATTTTTATTTCCATTTCTTTTACCTTGAAAACTACCTACTCACTACTTACTCACTTAGTCAGATTACCAAATTGCTTCTGTCTGTTTCCCTAATCTCATCTGCCACATTCCCTCTCCAGATCCGTTACTGGCGTCAGCACGAGCGTGAGGCGGCCGCTGACCGCGTGCGGACAGCCGGGCTGGAGACTAGTGTCCGCGTGGCCGGCCTGAGGCCCAGCACCCTCTACCACGTCACTGTGCTGGCCTACAACAGCGCCGGCACCGGCCCCGCATCACCCAGGACCACAATCAACACCCGCAAACCGCGTAAGACCACACAACTCACGCGCTAATGACTGACGCTAACCAATGACCAAGCCTTAGCATTCCACTAAAGGGTTTGTCATTTGTGTTATTTGTGTAGCTCGAAGGGGTCAATGACAGGGTATCGGGCAGGGGAAGGGTGTGAACAGGTTCCCAGGATAGATCACTTGACCATTTTGAGTGATAAGTTATCGTTTACAGCCCCAAAGCAGCAAAGTTCTCTGATATCAATTGCTTAAAGCTTGTGAGAGCTTTTTTTAGCCCTGTGTTTGTCAGATTGTTATTTGTTCCTCTGGTTGGCTGGAGAAGGTTTCCTAACTCCCCCGAAGGGTTGGGTAGATGGCCTGTCTGTTTTAGGTTCAGCAAGTATTCGGTTTCGATAGAGCATTGCTATCGATGCAAAACAAATAGCTTACAATTGAAAGGCAAATTTTCTACACTGGCGTAAAAAACATACTTAATGATGGCTTAAAAGGTACATACTCTCATACTCTCATTAAAAAGGTGACATGAATATATCAGGTAGCCATTTTTGGTAACACTGAATATGGGCAGGTTTTTAGAGACTTGTTGATCAAGGATAGATAAGAATACATAGAAGTGAGATCACCAGCTCTGACACCCACAAGGGTAAGTTTAGACCCCAAAAAAGCCACACAATGGACTCGCTGAATATGGAGAGTGATACGATCTGGTCAAGGTTAAACACGCTTTCCTTCTCCTCTCACGTGAAGCCCCAAACCGTCCTCCTGGCAACATCTCCTGGAAGACAGATGGATCATGGGTAACCGTGAGATGGGATCCAGTGACGGCCATGGACAATGAATCAGCAGTGTTGGGCTACAAGGTGAGTGACATGTCTAGGCCATATGTGTTTCATGTGACATGTCCAGGCCATATGTGTATCATTTGTCATCTATGTGCTGAGTGTGTGTACGTATGTGCATGTGTATTTATCTAAATGAATTTGTGTGTGCAGACTATGTGTTTTGGTTTCATTTCTATGTTTCATTGTACACGTAAACCCCTTGTTTGTACTTTATCCTATGCGTTTACCTGTCTAAAACCTTTCACCTCGAGCGACAGATAAACAGGAAAGGCGTTTTATCACTGTAATCAGTTTCACCGACACAGCCCATATCATGCATGCCAAATCACTGTGGAAAAATCTCCAGGACAATTGATTTGATGTTAGACTTAGGACTCAGATAAGTGATAGAGATTAAGATTTAAGAGATTTATGCAGGACAGCAATTGAAATTAATATGACTGACTATCTAACCATGTTCCTTATAGAGGGGCATGAAAAAAACAAATTCAGTTTTATAAGGTCTTCACACATGCCTCTCACACAAATAAATGAATATGAACAGATTACTTTTATATCTCGACAACGTTTATTTGATCATATCTGATAAACATTGTCCTTGTGTAAATGTACTCCATCATAGACAAAGCTATATTTTTAGAGGGTTAGAAAATCTTCTGCATAACTTATCTATCTATTTTAAATTAGTTAGACACAGGAAAAGATTTGAAATTCCTGATGCTATTGGTTAGGGAATTCCCACAGTGGCCAAACCTCTCACTGTCACATGCAAGTACTCATACCCAACAACCTAACCTAAATATTATAACAACAAATAATGTGCACTACAACTATCATACCGATACTTAACAATATTTAACAATAACAGCAACAAAGATGCCTTTGTGAGCATTTCACTGGGGTTGTCAAGTGGGCACCTTCCTTTGTAAGGTGTCCATTGATTAAGGCCCACCACACCTCCAGAAGGCTCAACAGTGGTGTCTGACGTCCCAGACCCACCCCCCTCAACACTCACAAAGGGTTAGGACACATGTGAATACCAGGGACGACGAAAACAGAAATCCAACAGAGGCATTTTGGCTGATTTAGCTACAAAGCCTCTAACATCTATCACCACTGGTGTTGTGCATGCTTGTCAACCTTGTTCCCTCACTTCCTCTACCAGTTCCACATACTTTAGCTTCTTCAATCGGTTCCTCAATCTTATCTTCAAAGGGAATTGAACTCAATAAAGTAAACAATATGCTCACACCCGGAATACAACACCATATCTGGTCTCATAGCAGTCACAACAATACACTGTGGAACTTGACGTTGCCTGCCGACATCTGCCAGCAATGTCCAAACCCAGTACTGTTTGTACGTGCCTGGTGTCCACTGTTATGCCCCTCTCGCACAATATAAAGTCCTCTGTCCCTGTCATTAACCAGCAACCTGCATTAACCTCAACTTGTTATTCTCAACTTGTTATTCTCAACCAAACCAAAAATGTTAATGATGTCTCCACATGTTGCAACCCAGGGTCAAGCTAGATTTACAACCAGTTTTACAAGAATATGTTTAAATGAGCCAACACCCGTACACAGCTTCAGTCCTCACCCACACACGGACTAAGGTTCTGCAGAGTTGGGAGGACATCATAAGTGGCTCCAACTTTGAATTTAATGCAGTTTAATCAATTTAATGCATCCATAGCCCACAATTATCTCCAGCTGATCTTCTTCTTGCCAGAGAAGCCTCTTCTTGCTCAGGAACAACGCAGGTTACCATCTGCCTCCTCTCTGGCAATGTAGCCTTACCCCATGCTTTCCAATTGTCACCTAGCCCAATGTAGCCTTACCCCATGCTCTCCAACTGTAACCTAACCCAAACCCTGCTCTTCCACTCTGTACCTGCCCAATGATATCCCTATGCTGTAATGTGCCTTGTGCATGTTGAACTGCTTCTCGTGGATTCCACCTTATGCATGGCAAAAGCCCAAACTGCAAGCACCACAATTTCAATTAGTTATAAGTTATCTATATAAATACTGGATCAGTGGACAATGAATGTATATTTATATTCAATTAAATCCTATGATTATATTTCATGCAAGCTTGTGCTCATGGTTGCATGAACATATGTGTGTGTGTCTGTGTGTGTATGTGTATGTTTGTGCGTGCTTGTGTGATTGCGTATGTGTGTATCTGTGTATGTGTGTGAGTGTCTGGATACAGTTTGGAAGTCAATACGGTTCGAAAGTGAACTGCCATGCTTCTGTTCCATTTGCAGGTTCTGTATAAACATGAGGGCCAGTCAGCACTGAAGGTGTTGGACAAAGGTCAGACATCAATCAAGCTACCGCTGCCCAAAGACAATGGCTATGTTGTCCTGGAGGTGCGGTCATGGGGGGACGGCGGGGACGGCACTGCCCATGAGACGATTGTGTCCCGGGACTCAGGTGAGTAGCCTACTGGGTGACATAGCTTGTCTTCAGCTCATTTGTGCAAAGGGCAAACTCCCTGTCAGCTCAGAGATAAGATGGCTGTTATCTTGAATAGTTATTTGAGAATCCTGATCATGGCATCTGTCACAGACTTGGCACATCCACACCAGACTGGGCCCGGCTGATAACCTCTACTATATTTGGGAGGACTCCATGAGAACACAGTTGATATAGACACAGGCCCCCTCCTCTTAACGCCACTGACTTGTGTTTTCACCCAAACGATATTCAAGCTCTTACTCAACACAGTTTGTGTTTATTGGTTCTCCACTCACATTGAAGTTTAGATAAACAGTTCCAAGAATGTCTTGTGGAAATGGTTGGATGTGCATGTATTCTTGTATCCGCATCTTAGTATTTTATGTGGTTTTTTTTCCCTCTCTCCAGGAACTGGAATGATGGTACAGAATAAAGCAGGCCTGCATATTTCCCATAATACTTTGCTTCTGGTCACAGCTGCATTGTGGGGACTTTCTTTCATTGTCTCTCTAGAACAGTGATTTCCACCAGTCCTTGAGCTGCCTATTTTTTTCTTTTTCTTTTGTTTTTGTCTCCTTTTCACCTGTCCCAAGTCTACCAGCTTCTAATCCTGTATCTTGACAGGACATGTTGGAAACATCCTGTTGTTTTGGACCAGGAGATCCAAAGAAAGGTAACAATTGGCAGGTTTTTATTCCTTTTTTACATAAAAAAACAAAAACAAAAAAAAATCTAAATTTAGGAATGAGTATATGTTAGGGTTAAGCAGAAGCTGGCTTTGATTGTACACTGGTAATAATGTCAGTAGAAACTTGCCTTATGGGAAACAACCAGGTGTGTCGCCCCCCCCCCCCCCCCCCCCCCGCTGAAATGTGTCTATCCCTGGTTCCTCCCGCACTTGTTTTTCTTTTTCTCCATTGCCCATGTCTTTCTTTCAACCAGATATGTCACTGGTCATTAATAAGGCATCATTACAACACAGTCTTGCTGTGATTATGTTGAAACCGGAGACCACTTGACCTTGCCATGGTAAAAACACATGTTAAAAATTACAGCTGACAATATTGTTTCAAGAAAATCAGTGCTCTGTTAGCTGTTTGTATTGTTTTCTATTTATCACTTGTTTATACTGTAATTAATTTTGTATGTGATACATGATACATGATTTATTGAGACTTGGTATTCGCCAGGGGAATTGGATGAACCAGACTGTTGGATTCATCTAATTCAGTAACATTATTCAAGCTGTTGCATGTAATATAAACGTATACTATGCTGTGTGCTTGTAGACTTCACTTGAAATTCCTCCCATAATCAGCAGTATATGGTCACCTGAAGCAACTGATTGGATGGTTTCCAATTACTTTCTTTTAATGTATGTTTTTTTTTTTGCTTCAAAGTAAGGACATTGATGTGAAACATATGTGATAATTAATAGTTCCTTGAAGCTGATCAAAGGTCTAATTATTCTTTCCCATCATATTTCCTATCAACAGTCTTTTTTTGTCAAATGTTGTGTAATATTATTAGCTGTTTAGCTAATCTGCCTTGGTCCTACTCAGATAAGGGTTAAGATTGCATTGTCTCTGATCCAATGCGCCCTTGCCCTAGTAAAGCCAAAATATGATGACACACTAACAGGAAGCACCATCAAGGCTTCCCGATAACTATGCTTGGCTTGGCTTGACACTACAGCCATGTGGAGGATAAAGGAGATGGCGGCCATCCAGTTTGTGACAGGTGTTATTTTACTGATATGTGACCATGAAATGATATAAATATAAGCCCTGGTGAGACTGTGTGACATCCTGTCTAATTCCAGTCTAATTTTCCTGTCACCATTTCAGTGAGACAGTGTTTCTGCTCACATAATCATGCCAGATTTTGTGTACATTTGTTTATTACTTCATACGGGATGCTGTTGGACCAAGATAAGCCCAGAAGGACTCAGCAAATGAAGTGTTACACTCTTGTGCTCTGAATTTTAAAGACCAAGACATTCTTGATACAACTGTAAACTTAAACAACAGTGTTAACTCTGTGCCTGATGAGGTACAGGGTGGTTTTTCTATCCAAGTGAGTTGTGAAATTTTTTGTAATAATGATCAAAATAAAAGTTTTTTTGTATGTGATTAACATTCAGAAAGAGGCAGCTACTCAACCGTGAATGTTAAGGCCTCCTGAGTTACTTAGTCCTTTCTTAAGGAGAACTAGTTGTTTAAACATGTGATGATTCAAATATGAACATTCTAGCATTGCCTTCTGTCCAACTGTGAATAGACATAGGTTTTCTTTTTCAGTTTGCTTGTGGTCTTTGTCACCTACATGTACTGATTATGAGCGTTGAGACCTAGAGACAGTGCAGTCAGGTCTCCACAGACACACAAATGCCCATGACTGAAGATCATGTATTTTATAATTTTGCAACAGTGACTGATGCCTTCTCTAAGGTAATCTAGTTTTTGAGTCATGATGCATTCCCTGTCAAGTGCGACCTGCTCACCACATGCGTGTAACTTTTCAGTCAGCACATGAAGATGTTTTCGACATGTTTGTGTTAACTGTTCCACTTTGGTCATTCATCTAGCTGCTTCCTGGGACCCCATCTGCTCTGCCTCAGCACCTCTCAGGTGACTGTCAGCAGTAAGCTCAAATGGGACTATGTGAAAATGGCACTTGTAAATAATCTTCAATAAATACATGGGGACTGTGTTCAAGATGGTGGTATGTGTGTATTCATTTCTTAGACATGACCAGATCCTGTACAGTGTAATTGAACAACCAGCTACAGCAGATGAGCACTGCTAAAGATGCCTCATCGTGTATCATTTACTGGTTCTGGTACTGCCATGTGTTCCCCAAAGATTTACAGGTGGAAACTATGGGAATCAATGAGCCTAAGGATGTACCATGGGCAGTAATGAATCGGCAGTAGGTGTTCATATCAGTAATCTCTGGCCTGGCACTCTGAATATTTTTTTACTGGGATTACATGAAAATCCTCATGAGAATTGATTGACCTATGAGCTGTAGGAAACATTTTAGGTGATGACAAAAAATAAGAGCAGCCATTCGAAATCCACTCTTAAACATGGTTATTATGAAATAGTTAGGTGAAGATTCCACACACAGATCTGTATTGCCACAAATTGTGGATGAAGTCATGGAAACCTAAGTAGAGAGTAGCTCATCTTTAATTCTTAGATTACCTACGCGCTTGTCTTGCCAAAAGGAGGAAACAATGGCTTATGGACTGCTAATGACATATGGGCAACAATAACCAGAAAAGGATGTCAACTAAACATGGCAGAGGTCTAAATCCTGTTCCCATGAGACTGACCTCCCGATGCACTGAACATACCCAATCAAGTTAATCCAGTGTGGAGGGAGAACACAGGGCGGCATTATAACTTCAGCTCCACAATCCACATGTTGGTGGAGAGACTGCGTGTAAGTAAATTGACATTTTTACCATGTATCTTTATTTTCAGTGTCACTCCTTCAGTCATCTATTGTTTGTGACCAAAATACCAGGTTATTAAGGGTCATGCCTATTTAGCATTCTACCAACATGATTTCCAGTTAAAGGTGTCATAACTACGGCAATGGTTCCTGTTAACAACTTCCCGTCTGACTTATCAACTGTACTTTGGTACCCATTATTAGTGTCTGAGTATAAATGAGCGTCTTTGTGTCTTCACTAAACTTTCACCACAGGAGGTGAAACAGGTAAATCAGGGTTCTTCTTCAGCCCATTTGACTGTTCATAAAAAAATCACTTTGCCTCATTCTGCATGTTTGGCAGTCTTTATAAATACTGTGCTTGGGTGAATGTGAAGGATAATAAATGTTTGTAAAATGTAAAAAAAATTGGCATTGAATTATAATACATACTCTATTCCTCTCACAGAAACTGAGCAATGGCACGACTTCTTCTTCTGACAGGTAGGTTCTGACAGCACTGATTTCTTTGTCATGGTCAGAATAATAGTTGACACATGATACATTTCCAACATTTGCAACCCTTTTTAATGCACTCCCTCTGCTTGTTTCTTTAGCTTTGGGTGTGCTGTTCACCCTGCAGATGGGTAAGTGTCCTATCCTAGGATATCCGTATCCTTTACGAAGTAAGCATCAATCCAGACCCAGGAACTTAACACAAACTCAGAGTTATCTGGCTCCCTCCCTCTAGTGAGCTCCACCAAGCTGGTGTGCTACTTGACCAACTGGTCCCAGTACAGACCAGGAGCGGGCAAGTTCACTCCTGCCAACGTGGACCCTTTCCTCTGCACTCATGTGGTATACACCCTCGCCACCATCAGCCCTGACAACCAGCTTGCCACGATTGAGTGGAATGACGAAGACATGTACAAACAGCTGAACAACATGAAGCTGACGTAAGTGTGACACCTTTTTTTTTTTTATCACTTTCACTACTGGAAATGGGTATAATATGAAGTAGAATGAACCATGCATATTGTTCCATCATGCGATGGACCAGCAATGTTTTGGAACAGATCCTAAAGAGAACTAATATGTGCGGCAGCTAACACCAAACCACAGTACTGTGAAAAATGTACAGGACATCACAATAATTAGCCGTTTTCCCTTTTTAGGAATCCCAACATGAAAACTCTTCTCTCTGTTGGAGGCTTGACCGATGGAGTCAGTCCGTAAGTTAAAAGCAACCACCTCATGGGAAAAACGAAGCAAAAGTCGATACACAGTAAAATGCATCTTAAGGATGCATTGAAACGATGTGAGGCACACCATTCCAGGTATTCTTGTCTTAGTCCATGCAGTAGTCCTTATTATCCTGTTAATACCTCATTACAGGTTTGTTGCCATGGTGTTCACAGCAGAGAGCCGTAACACATTCATCAAGTCTGCCTTGAGTTTCCTGCGAACTCATAACTTTGATGGCCTGGACCTGGCCTGGGATTATCCTGGACAAAATGGCAGCCCACTGGACGACAAGCAGAGGTTCACTGCCTTGCTCACGGTGAGTGAACAGACCCATAGTGGTGAGCTGATCTAAGGTGAAGACATTTTATCACTGATACCGGGTGTTTGTTTAAGAAGACTTGAGCCAGATAAACAGTTCAGCTAATCATCCTGCTGTCATGTAATTTCAATATAACTCATCTCGTTTTTTTGCTCCTTGCCCATTCACAGGAGCTGAGACAGGCCATCATGGATGAGGCCAGGGACAACAAGAAATCCCCCCTCCTAATCTCAATCAAAGTTGGAGCTCTTAAACCAACAATCGATACCAGTTATGAGGTTCCTGAAGTGGCAAGGTATTCGTCAAAATTCAGTCTACATGCTTGGCACTGTTAGTTTAATACGCTGTTCAGTCTAAACCTCATGTTTATGTCTCCGTAGCAAAGTGGACTTCATCAGCATCATGAGCTATGACTATCACGGCCACTGGGAGAAGAGAACCGGACACAACAGCCCTCTCTTCAGGAGCTCTGTCGACGAGGGAACTCATGTTCACTACAACATTGTAAGATAATAATCACAGCTGAACACGATAAGAATAATAGGACAGGGAAGTAATAAAAGTTGTGTATCCAAAGGAGGTTTTCTATTCTAAGCTAGTTATCAAAATATATTGCTGTGTATTGGAAACTTGAGTAGACCCCCCTCCTTTTTATCATAGAGAGATGTAGGTAATGAACGATATTTTTAAAGGTGACATTTTAACACCCCTTCATTGGTATGGCTCTGTCTCCTTAAGAATGTTCTTGATGTCAGTCATTCATTTTAAGAACAACAGCAGATCTACATAGGATCGGCGTTATTTCTGATCTTCCATTCATTTGCCTCTGTTAGGAGTCTACTGTGACCTACTGGCTGGAGAAAGGTGCCGCGGCTGATAAGCTGCTCTTGGGTTTCCCCACGTATGGTCGCACCTTCCAGCTCACCTCCTCTTACTCGGGCCTGGGTGCTCCTGCAAACGGCTCAGCTGGCGCCGGCCCCTACACCCGCGAGGCTGGCTTCTGGTCTTACTACGAGGTGCATTTCCCATCTTGAGTTCAGTCTCGCACATCACAGTGCAGCAGCTTCTAGTGTTCTCAGTGCACTGAAATAATCTCTTCTCAGGTTTGCTCCTTCACATCAACTGGCACAGTCGGCTGGATTACAGAGCAGAAGGTTCCTTATGCAACCCACGGGAACTCCTGGGTGGGCTATGACAACAAGGAGAGCTATGCTGCGAAGGTACAGAGACAATCACATCTGTTGAGGCAAAATACCTCCTTTGAAAGTGATGACATTTGAAGTATATGATATGAATTGTGTCCTGCTTTAACTGTCTCAGGCCCAGTGGCTGAGAGGGAAGGACCTGGGCGGGGCGTCTGTGTGGACACTTGACCTGGACGACTTTGGAGGCGCCTTCTGTGCAGATGGCGCATACCCTCTGGTCAACCACCTGCGTAACTCACTGGGTAAGGACACTCACCATTCACAAAGACCACAAGTGTTGGAGACACTGTCCTACCACCACATGAACTTTCAACAACCAGGCATTTTCTCTCATAAATGTCTGCTATGTTCTTGCAGGTTTCCCACCCAAACCTACCACCACTAAGGCCCCCACTACCACTGCGGACCCCATCACCACCTTTTGCCGCGGCCGCCCTGATGGCCTTTACCCAAACTCCGCTGATGAGACAACTTACTTCCAGTGTTTCCGTGGAAACACCTACCTGCACAGCTGCCAGCCTGGCCTGGTGTTCCTAGATGCCTGCAAGTGCTGTGACTACCCATAAGGGAAGAGAGAGAAACAAGGGTCTAGATATGTCCTTTTCCTGTCACTTTTTCAGTGAGACAGTGTTTCAGTTCATATAATCATGTCAGATTTTGTGTACATTTGCAATTACTTTGTATCATATGGGATGCTGTTGGACCAAGACAAACCCAGAAGCACTCAGCAAACGAAGAGTTACACTCTTGTGCTCTGAATGTTAAAGACCAAGACATTCTTGATACAAATGTAAACTTGTACAATAGTGTCAACTCTGTGCCTAATAAAGTACAGGGTGGTTTTCTATCCAAGTGAGTTGTGAAACTTTTTGTAATAATAATGATAACAATAAAAGTTTTTTTTGTATGTGATTAACATTCAAAAAGATGCAGTTACTCAACCGTGAATGTTAAGGCCTTTTGAGTTACTTTGTCCTTTCTTCAGGAGAAATAGTTGTTTAAACATGTCATGATTCAAATATGGACATTCTAGCATTGCTGTCCAACTGTGAATAGACATAGGTTTTCTTTTTCCGTTTGCTTGTAGTCTTTGTCAGAAATTGTCACCAACATGTACTGATTATGAGCGTTGAGAACTGGAGACTTGAATAAATAAGAGCAGCCATTCAAAATCCACTCTTAACCATGGTCATTATGAAACAGTTAGGTTAAGATTCCACACACAGATCTGTATTGCCACAAATTGTGGATGAAGTCATGGAAACCTAAGTAGAGAGTAGTGTTGGTACATCTGGAATTCGTCCATTGTGTTGACTTTAATCAGGGAAGTGCGTATGGTTTAACCCGGAACATGTCAACAGTCAGCCTCTACTGTAACTGTAACCTAATGCCACTCTAACCACGCCCCCTTCACTGGATACAAGACCACCAGTTGCATCCATTTTACGCTCTGTTGTTCGCCCACTCCAAGGGTGCAGAACTCCGGTAAATATCTCTCCTGTTCTCTCGCACAAAAGAGAACAGACAACTCGTTCTTAGCCGCTCAGAAAAGCAGGCCCTCGCTCTCACTTTTAAAGCAACAAACTCTTTTGTCTTAAGGCAACGAATGCCTAAGATTTCTAATTAGCCAGTAACGCACTTATTCAGAAGGTTTCTGTTACCAGCGATGTCAAGCTGTAGACCTCCGTTGTGCAGGCCATGCACAAAACTTGGGGACACAGAGAGGTCAACCAATCCTGCGTTCCCAGTGTTCCGTGAGCTGCGCATGGGGTTCACGTGCAAAGTCGGTTTTCAGTTCCCCCAATACAGTTTCACGACTCCCCCAGATCACACTGATAATCAATAGCCTATCAGAATGCCCCTTGACCTGTCCACATTATCTCGTTACCGCTATATAAGCTGGACCCACCTCTAATCAGTGTTGGAAGAAAGAAGTCGGAGCAGAGAAGCATCATCAGAAGAGTTTGGTGGACGATTCGCGTATCGAAACATTCATGGTTCAATGTAACATGTAATTCACGGTTTAATATTCACGGCATTCACTGTTCATTGTAACACAGCATTCATGGTCTATCACGATTCCCAGTCTATGTCATGAGTGTGTGTGTGTGTACATAAATAAATCTTTATTGGGAATTTGGCATCCCTCTGTTCTGACCGGACAACCTGTGGCGATTGGCACCTAATAGAACATCCCTTGACTTCACTCAAGTCAAAGTCAGTACACTTTGGGATTCAATCATATCCCCCTCCTTTTCAGCACTGCTAACAGAGACTAAGCAAGTTTAGCGCGAGCAGCTAACAGAAGGCCTGCTAGCTAACTCTGCGACAGGTGCAAACCAAGCAATGCACGAAATTGTGGAGATCTGCAATGGAACAAACCGAGCGACCGAGTCCGATCTACACTGCAGTTAGCAACGCAACATCACAGCTACTAATTTCTTCATCTACGGGCATTCATTGGCCTTTACATAGTCACGCATGCGAAGGGAACACTCAAACGCCGCGCTGCACATAGGCTCGTCACTTGTTCATATCACATGTATGTTGGTGAACGTGCACACACATGCACGTGGAACTACAGTGACCGAACAAAGGAACACAAACACACACATTCTTTCTGGCATGCACCCGACAGTGTACACCTGAGCACACAAGCTCTCACACACACTCCCTCTCTTTCACACACACTCTCCCCTTTAATTCATAAATTGGTTGTTTAAGCTTTTAGTTACATTGTACATATTGTGTTTTATTTCTTATCATTGTGTTAATAAATGCTTTGATTAATATACGCTGGTCTATTTAATGTTACACAAGAATGAATGCTGCCAACCTCCTCTACTCAGAACTCCAAAGACCTTCAACCTAGCTATTAATGAGGTAACTTTGGTTTTAGTTATTAATTTAATTATTAATCAGTTCCAAATTGATAGTATAATATATTCTTTGAGACTGATATATTACATTGAGACTGATTGGTGCGTGATCTTTATTTTGACCACTGTGGAGGACACTACACTTTGTGTGGCGCCCTCTAGGTGGCCAACTTAATTGATCTGCCTTTGTGTTGAATGGGCAATGTCTGACCAATCGGGTGAGATTATCGACATATTGGTGCTGTTGTCAGGATAGTACCAATGTGTCTTGGTGGCTCTGGTGAAAACTGTATTACTATTCATGCACAAGGTAAGGTACCTACATATTCTAGTGCTCCCATGTGAGGCTGGTACCAACAGTACCCCTCTTTAATTCTTAGATTACCTAGGTGCTTGTCTTGCCAATATGAGGAAACAAGGGCTTACGGGCTGTCTGTTAAGGGCTTATGGACTGTTAATGACATATGGGCAACAATAACCAGAAAAGGATGTCAACTAAACATGGCAGAGGTTCTAAATCCTGTTCACATGAGACTGACCTCCGGATGCACTGAACATACCCAATCAAGTTAATCCAGTGTGGGATGTGGAGGGAGAACACAGGGCGGCATTATAACTTCAGTGGTCTGAGAAATCTCAGTCCACAATCCACATGTTGGTGGAGAGACTGCGTGTAAGTAAATTGACACTTTTACAATGTCTCTTTTACAATGTCACTTTTACAATGTCTCTATACTGACACTTTATTTCCAGTGTCAGTATAGGTATAGATATGGAGTTATAAATGTTGCTCCTTCAATCATCAACAGTTCGTGAACAAAATACCGGGTTATTAAGGGTCATGTCTATTTAGCATTCTACCAACATGTTTTCAAGCTAAAGGTGAGATAACTATGGCAATGGTATCTGTTAACAATGTCCCGGCTGACTTATCAACTGTACTTTGGTACCCATTATTAGTGTCTGAGTATAAATGAGTGTCTTTGTGTCTTCACTAAACTGTCACCATAGGAGGTGAAACAGGTAAATCAGGGTTCTTCTTCAGCCCATTTGACTGTTCACAAAAAAATCCCTCTATTCTGCATGTTTGGCAGTCTTTATAGAGACTGTGTTTGGGTGAATATGAAAGATAATAAATGTTTGTAAAAATGTGGCATTGAATTATAATACATACTCTATTCCTCTCACAGAAACTGAGCAATGGCACGACTTCTTCTTCTGACAGGTAGGTTCTGACAGGACTGATTTCTTTGTCATGGTCAATGATGCTGTTTGTCAATAGTTGACACATGATACATTTCCAACATTTGCAACCCTTTTTAATGCACTCCCTCTGCTTGTTTCTTTAGCTTTGGGTGTGCTGTTCACCCTGCAGATGGGTAAGTGTCCTATCCTAGGATATTCATATCCTATACGAAGTAAGCATCAATCCAGACCCAGGAACTTAACACAAACTCAGAGTTATCTGGCTCCCTACCTCTAGTGAGCTCCACCAAGCTGGTGTGCTACTTGACCAACTGGTCCCAGTACAGACCAGGAGCGGGCAAGTTCACTCCTGCCAACGTGGACCCTTTCCTCTGCACTCATGTGGTATACACCCTCGCCACCATCAGCCCTGACAACCAGCTTGCCACGATTGAGTGGAATGACGAAGATATGTACAAACAGCTGAACAACCTGAAGCTAACGTAAGTGTGACACCTTTTTTTTTTTTTAAATCACTTTCAATACTGAAAATGAGTATAATATCAAGTATAATGAACCATGCAGGTTCCATCATGCGATGGACCAGCAATGTTTTGATTTCTGATTTCTGATCTGATTTGGAACAGATCCTAAAGAGAACTAATATGTGCGGCAGCTAACACCAAACCACAGCATTGTGAAAAATGTACAGGACATCACAATAATTAACCGTTTTCCCTTTTTAGGAATCCCAACATGAAAACTCTTCTCTCTATTGGAGGCTTGTTCAACGGAGTCAGTCCGTAAGTTGAAAGCAAGAACAAAAATTCCATCTCATGGGATAAACTACGCAAAAGTCAATACACAATCAAAATGTATCTTAAGAATGCATTAAAACGATGTGAGGCACACCATTCCAGGTATTCTTGTCTTAGTCCATGCAGTAGTCCTTATCATCCTGTTAATACCTCATTACAGGTTTGTTGCCATGGTGTTCACAGCAGAGAGCCGTAACACATTCATCAAGTCTGCCTTGAGTTTCCTGCGAACTCATAACTTTGATGGCCTGGACCTGGCCTGGGAGTTTCCTGGACAAAATGGCAGCCCACTGGACGACAAGCAGAGGTTCACTGCCCTGCTCACGGTGAGTGAACAGACTCATAGTGAAAAGTTGATCTATTGTGAAGACCGTTTATCACTGATACCAGATCAAAAACACTTCAGCTAATCATCCTGCAGTCATGGAATTTCAATATAACTCATCTCAACACCACCACTGTTGTTTTGCTCCTTGCCCATTCACAGGAGCTGAGACAGGCCATCATGGATGAGGCCAGGGACAACAAGAAACCCCCCCTCCTAATCTCAATCAAAGTGGGTGCTCTTAGCTCCACAATCGATATCGGTTATGAGGTTCCTGAAGTGGCAAGGTATTCGTCAAAATTCAGTCTACATGCTTGGCACTGTTAGTTTAATACGCTGCCCAGTGGAGAGACAGGAACATGTTCAGTCTAAACCTCATGTTTATGTCTCCGTAGCAAAGTGGACTTCATCAGCATCATGAGCTATGACTATCACGGCCACTGGGAGAAGAGAACCGGACACAACAGCCCTCTCTTCAACAGCTCTCTCGACCAGGGATCTCATGTTCACCACAACATTGTAAGATAATAATCACAGCTGAACACGATAAGAATAATAGGACAGGGAAGTAATAAAAGTTGTGTATCCAAAGGAGGTTTTCTATTCTAAGCTAGTTATCAAAATATATTGCTGTGTATTGGAAACTTGAGTAGACCCCCCTCCTTTTTATCATAGAGAGATGTAGGTAATGAACGATATTTTTAAAGGTGACATTTTAACACCCCTTCATTGGTATGGCTCTGTCTCCTCAAGAATGTTCTTGATGTCAGTCGTTCATTTTAAGAACAACCGCAGATCTACATAGGATCGGCGTTATTTCTGATCTTCCATTCATTTGCCTCTGTTAGGAGTCTACTGTGACCTACTGGCTGGAGAAAGGTGCCGCGGCTGATAAGCTGCTCTTGGGTTTCCCCACGTATGGTCGCACCTTCCAGCTCACCTCCTCCTACTCGGGCCTGGGTGCTCCTGCAAACGGCCCAGCCGAAGCCGGCCCCTACACCCGCGAGGCTGGCTTCTGGTCTTACTACGAGGTGCATTTCCCATCTTGAGTTCAGTCTCACACATCACAGTGCAGCAGCTTCTAGTGTTCTCAGTGCACTGAAATAATCTCTTCTCAGGTTTGCTCCTTCACATCAACTGGCACAGTCGGCTGGATTACAGAGCAGAAGGTTCCTTATGCAACCCACGGGAACTCCTGGGTGGGCTATGACAACAAGGAGAGCTATGCTGCGAAGGTACAGAGACAATCACATCTGTTGAGGCAAAATACCTCCTTTGAAAGTGATGACATTTGAAGTATACAATATGAATTGTGTCCGGCTTTAACTGTCTCAGGCCCAGTGGCTGAGAGGGAAGGACCTGGGCGGGGCGTCTGTGTGGACACTTGACCTGGACGACTTTGGAGGCGCCTTCTGTGCAGATGGCGCATACCCTCTGGTCAGCCACTTGCGTAACTCACTGGGTAAGGACACACACCATTCACAAAGACCACAAGTGTTTGAGACACTGTCCTACCACCACATGAACTTTCAACATCCAGGCATTTTCTCTCCTAAATGTCTGCTATGTTCTTGCAGGTTTCCCACCCAAACCTACCACCACTGTGGGCCCCACTACCACTGCGGACCCCATCACCACCTTTTGCCGCGGCCGCCCTGATGGCCTTTACCCAAACTCCGCTGATGGGAACACTTACTTCCAGTGTTTCCGTGGAAACACCTACCTGCACAGCTGCCAGCCTGGCCTGGTGTTCCAAGATTCCTGCAAGTGCTGTAACTGGCCATAAGGAAAGAGAGGGACAACACTGGGGTCAAAATGTTATATATACATTGTCAATGTCAATAATAAAAGTTGGAATGTTTAGGCATTCTCCCTCATTAAATTTGTAAAGTTATATGTTTACTGAATGTTACTGTGAGGACTTCAATTCTGAAATAAAATAAGTGACACATCGTATCACGTATTTCACTTCTTTTCTGGCATGTCTTCTCAGCAGCTGTCTGGAAACTCCTCAGCATTAGTCTTTCTAAAGGCCAAAATATACTTCAACGACTCCGTTTCTCTGTGGTCACGCAGTTGCCTCGACGGACTCGTTTACATTTATGGTTCTCCGATGGTTGTGGGTGTTGAAAAGCAATTTTTTTTTTTAAAGATGGCGATGGACCCATCTTCGTAGATGGTTGTATTTTTACATAAAAGTTTGTTTGTTTGACTTTTTTTTGCTTAGATTTTTTTAAAGTTACCGAGAAATAGACACTGTCCAATGTAAAAAACCCTTTATTGTAACTGAAAAATACGTCTGAGGGGATTTGCGAGGTGTCTGAGCCAGCTATCTAATGTTGGCATACTACTACCCACAAGGTAAACAGTGATGTATTGACAGATAGACGGAGACGGATAGTTACAAAATTTGGGAGGTGCACGTCAGGCCACGGAGAGGTGCTCAGAGAGGGTTTGCCACTACGGAGAGGGCTCTCAGTGTCTCCGTAAACGGACGACCATAAATCTGCCTTTAGTCCTGCCTCATAGCCTGACTTCATGGAGGGTTGAACATATCTACATATGTATTACACTTAAGCTCCACAGCCACTGGGTGTGGTGTTATAGTGATCACCACAGTTAATTTGATACTAATAAACCAGTTTGCCAGAATTGTTCTTTTATATTACCAAATTACAGTAACAGCTGTCCAGTCAGATATACATGTATTGTAAGATATATAAGATGCATGTAAGAGTGCTAAGTTGTACAATGACCACTATCCTCTATGTGTACCCTGAATACATGTGTAAGGCTCTTTAAGAAAATAATGTATTTTATTAATGTCTTCCTTTATTGATAATGCTATGTGGTTGAAGTTCATACTGAGTGTTTCCTGCTGGAATTGTGTGAGAAGAAGTCGTTTTTTTAATCAGGCTAATTGGATTTTAGGAAGCAGTAATTGGAAGTCTTCTGACTTGGCTCATTTTTGTAGCAAGAGTAAGCTTACCTATTTACGGTCCACGGTGCCTCGTGAGGAAAGGCTCGGAGGAAGTTTGTGGGCTAGGTCTCAAAGCTGGGAGCTGAAGCTTAGTAGCCTACATGAACTTCATCCTGTCCGTTAAGCATCATTGACTACGGAATCCGTGAGTAGCCTGCACAGGGTTTTTTGGTGACGGCTGTCGGTAGGGAAAACGTATGGCTAAGGAATGTGTATTAAAACCGGATGTCCTCACTTTAATCCGGTCTCTGGTTGGATCAAACTTTTCAACAGAAATGGACAAGGACCTTTACTTTTTAGTTGAGAAGTTGTGTTGATCGCCTGACATGCAAACGATCGGTTTTCTTTAAATTATTATTATTTTTGTGAAGTTATACGGCTTATGTGAATAAAGCTATCTACACAACTTTTAATATGTCTACATTGACTCGTTTAGTTGTTCATGTGGTACACGTAGGTCTTAACTGAAGCTAACGCTTAGACCAACAATCCATTGGAACACATAGTAGCTAGCTAGCCTCGCTGCTAATAAGTCTAACGTTAGCATGCTGATATGAATAGACCCATTATAGTCAGGTGGCTTAATGCTCAATTCACTTGTTAACCGAACTTTTACGAAGTCATACAACTAAACACACAAGTGACTTGTTAACCTATGTCTACATTGACTCGGTTAGTTGTTCATGTGCTACACGAATGTTGCAGAGTATTGTCCTACTGTAGGACTTAACTGAAGCTAACGCTTAGACCAACAATCCATTGGAACACATAGTAGCTAGCTAGCCTCGCTGCTAATAAGTATAACGTCAGCATGCTAATATGAATAGACCCATTATAGTCAGGTGGCTTAATGCTCAATTGACTTGTTAACCGAACTTTTACGAAGTCATACAACTAAACACACAAGTGACTTGTTAACCGAACTTTTACGAAGCTATATGACCAAACACAAAGCTAGCACTGTTAATTCCGCTATAGCTAGCCAGGTCAATTAGCTCGCCTAAGATACTGCAATTTAAGCTAACCAATTACCTCATTTCCCCCAAAACCCATCGATTACGTGTGTTTGTGATGTGTAACATATATCCTTAATCAGTCATTCAAGTTATTAACGTTTATTTACCGCTAGCGATTACACGACACAAGGGTAATTCAATCGCTATTAATGTTGAACTTGAACTTCAACAACGTCACACAACATTAAAAGTCAGGCATCGGCATGGTTCCTAAAGAATAAATCAAAGGTCCTTGTCCATTTCTGTTGAAAAGTTTTATCCAACCAGAGACCGGATTAAAGTGACGACATCCGGTTTTAATACACATTCCTTAGCCATACGTTTTCCCTACCGACAATGGCAAACATTTTGCAGTCACCGCGAGTCCGACCGTAACAGCGAGAGTAAACTTTTATTTCCACTGTAATAGGCCCCAACACACTCTTGCAAGCTTGCTATACTGACACACAGTTTTTTTCCACTTGTGTGTTAAATGTGTTTTACATTGTGTGCAGTGTTCAAATCTACTATATTGTTTTGCCTTCCCTTAGCGAGGTTTATCACGTGATGCGCAGTGAAGAGTGAAGAGCATTGGGTTGCAAGATTTATCTTGATAGTTTTCAGTTTATCACGCAACTGTGTGCTAAGGTGACAAAATTGAGGTGAAACTTCTTATTCCACATTGCAGGTTTCCATATGTACACAATTGGCTACATGTCGCTTATATACATTTTACACACACACATCCACACACACAATTTCTTTGTATATTAAAGGGAAAATAAATGTCGCCTATTTGTTAAATTCCATCAGAGTGTACCATTGATTTAACTCAAAGTACTGGTAAGAGGACCTACTCTTTGCATTTACTTTTTCCATCGTAACTATATATGAGGATTTACATATTTCCTGCCAGGTACACAGCATTTCTTCAGTGGAGGCACCACACTATTTACTTAATTTATTTACATTCTACTTATTCGTTTGTTATTACTTAGTGACTATATACAATACTTACCACTTATAATTCTAGTGCTAAAATTCCTAAATGTAGTGGTAGACAGGAAGTCCAGCCCAGTCCAGAAGTCCAGTCTCCGAATAATAGCTGGGAACTCAGGATTCTGTTTTTTTATATGAGTGTGACTCCTGTGTATTGTATAGCCCTCGGGGGAAAAAGGAGTTGCACATGTATACATTAACAAATTCATAGAAATTATTCATCTTAATGAAAAAATGCGTGGAAAGGAGTGTCAGACCAAAGCAGTTGTCAGTGAACATAGCTAATGGCAGGAATTAGCTGGTAACCCCTATGATGGCTTAGTCTACGTGTCATAATCATTGTCATGAGTCTAAGGTTAAAGTGTACAACCAAAAGACTGCCAGAACAATATGACAGGGTTCAATTTACAACATTTTGACAGAGCACACATGGACTACAAGTTGACTCAGAAGAGATGTCTATGACTAATGGTTTATTTAGATGTGTAATCAAACAGAAAGGAGTTCATCAGCAAGTGGACAATTGCCATGTGTCCCTTCAGAGTGATGCAGCGGCATTCCAGTACTTCTTGTGCTGTCATTAAATGATTAGGCCATATGTTTATGGCCTAGATGATAAAGCCTGAAGAAGACAGAAATCAATGGGGAGATCGTGGCACAGCGTGAGCAGACTTACCCTATGTATGATAAGCCCAACTGATGAAAGCCACTAGAGGTGTACAGAGACGTATGTGTTCAACAAACAAAATTATCTGGCTACAGAATATAGCAACCATTTTTCAATGATGTGTAGGCTACTAAATGAAATGGCTGGTTGGTGAACCAAAGTCCTATGTTTCAAACAGAGTGGGTATTTTTTTATCTTGTGGCCATCCACAATGATATGAATCAATTAGAAGAAACATTATGGCTGACACACAGATCAATCATGGAGCTGACTTTTTCTTCTGAATAGTAGCGAGCAACTTCAGGGAGTTTCCATTCCATTATTTGTGCTTTTCCAGATTACATATTCCGATTCGGGCCGTATCCCTGAAAGCCACAGCTTACTCAAAACAAAACTGTCAACCCCTTGATTCCAATAAGACGGCAGAAGTCCAGAATAACTACTGGTTGTCTATCTTGAATTCATGTATTGTCATGACTGAGATTTTGACTTCAAAACAAACTGATACGATTTTTTTTCCTCATTTTGAAAAAGGTCATTGCAGAATTATGTCTGAAGGACAAGGTTTACAGTGCACCATGTTCCCCAGGTACACAAACAAGCAATAAAGATAACCGCAACATGTTACATAATTCACATTCAATCCACAAAGCCGCTAATACTGTACACAGATATCAGTTACAGTTCTTAACATCTTATTATCAATGTGTCTGTATTCCATTGTAAAATGTGAACTCAACAGCTTGATTAGTTTGGTATGAGCAAGCAGTAATCCACACTGCACTGGATCTAAAGATTTTGCTTTGATTTGTATTGCACGTAGTTCAGATATCAAAAGTTTATAGCACACTGATTAATGTTGATACCCTAATGAACCCTAATAAACACTGTCAGCGTCACTTATTTCCTGTGTTAGATTTTGTACCGCCACCTTTTGTCTTTCAGTTATACATTTGATCAGTTTGTATCAGTTGTTTACACAGGTAATGGGAGGTCAGACAGTCAGAGATGGTTAAATAAACTTGTATTGTAATTGTAAGATTTACTGCAAAGACTGGAGTTTTAAAATACTAACTGACTATTTGTCAATCAGAAATTCTGAGGCCTGAATGTGATATTTATATGCATGTGTCAATTATATTTATTCAAACCCTTTGCATTTTTATGCTCAGCTACACATTGGGAAATGGTCTGTCTAAGCTACACACAAGAATTTCAAATACATTACATTTCATTGATTTATATAGTGCCAATTACAATAGACATTGTTTCAAAGCGCTTTACATAGCCCAAGGCCTGACTACCCTAGACCTAAATGACACATTTTGTCTATAATAAAATATTATAACTAATAAACTCAGCAAGTGCTGTCATGGGCTGTAAGGGCATTTTCTCCTTTTTATGCAAATACTTAAAAATCAGCTTCATCCAACTGCATAGCACTCTGAGGGTGAGTTCACTCTGATTTCGGGAATTTAAAAAGTTCAACCTATGAACAGGTTTAATTTCCTGTCAAATGTTTCTGTTCCGCAGTAGACTAATTTCTCTCTTTCTTGCTTGCTTTCTATTAGACTCTCAAAAACGAGGTAGGACAAGAGTTAAGCTTCCCTGTTAGTGCAACATAAAAGGCGATTTAAAAATTCCTTTATTTCCACTATAACTATCAAGATGTTGGGTCTGAGTAATTATATAGTGACACTACACACATTAGGAAATATGTACAATATAAGCAGGTTCATTTTTGAGTAGGTTTATTTGTCAGTTGACAGACAGGAAATGGCAATGGCACAGGGTGAAAAGTCTAAATAGACCTAAGGAAGAAATGGAGATATTCTGAAGTTATTCTGAAGTTTTTTCTAATGTCTGATAACAATACATCGATCAGCAACAATGCATATGTAGTGCATTGATTAACGTGAAGAAAGACCAGCAAGACTGTAAAAACCAAAACCCACATTGATCAACACTTGGGAGTTTTACACTCTAGATATCTTATCATCCAGGGCCACATAAAATGCTCCATATAATTCCTTATTAGGTTTAGAGGATGAGTCAGGTGAACCATTGCCACATATAAGCCAGACAGGCGAGAGGATCTTTGGCTCTCTACTTGTTAAGAACTGCCCAAGGTAAGGACCGTGATCCTGCAATCTCACAATCATTATTCATTATTTAAACATATTCAGTGAGAATCAGGAACAGAATTTCTTGTAAGTCTAAAACTGATATTCTAATTTGATATTATAACATTAAACATAATATACTATTATACTGATAAAAGCCAGTTAACTGACTTATGTTTATGTTAACTTTTACATAATAGTCATTTTATTTAATATTCTTTAAAGCAGTGTAGGCTGTTTTTTTTTTATCTTTTAACTCTTTACATTGAACTCAAAGTGACTACCTTTGACTTGTTTTTTAAAGTAGACAACAGAAACATCGATCAATCAATCATGAAGCTCACCATCACTGCAGGTACAGCTGATAGAGAGATTAATTAATTCATTAATTAATTAATTAAATAAATAATGAATTACTCCTTTTTTGTCCCATTTAACCTAAATATTTTGTATTTATCTAGGTTTGTGCATGGTGCTCTTCCACGTGGGTAAGTAAACCCTTGATCAAAAAACTCTTAACTGCCTAGTTGTTTAACTGCTTGCAGGTGGACTTACAGTACTATTATGTATCTCCAGGAGCATCCATGGACATGGGCTGTTATTTCACCAACTGGTCTCAGTACAGGCCTGGGACTGGGAAGTACTTGCCTGCTAACGTAGATCCATTCCTGTGCACCCACCTGTTCTACGCTTTTGCCATGATCAACCACGCCAATGAGCTAGTGACCTATGAGTGGAACGACGAGACGCTTTACGCATCTTTCAACAACATCAAGACTGTGTAGGTGACACCAGTACTCTCTTCAGTAACACTTTATTTGGATTGTCTGCCTACAGAGACTTTAGAGATGGTCGGTTTAAATTCAAGTTCAGTCTTTCTAATTGTTCACTAAATGCCAAATCCAATGCCTAACGTTCACCATAAATTGTAGTTAACATATTTTCAACAGATAGTTTGTTTATAATCTGAGCATCTGTAGATAGTCACCGAGCCATTTTACACTATGTTACATGAAATATCCATTTCAAATAATAACATTGAAAGACTACAGCACTAATTATTCAATTCATATATAATTGACCTATTCTCTTCTCTATTCCACAGTAACCCGTCAGTTAAGACTCTGCTGGCTATTGGAGGATGGAATTTTGGCTCATCACAGTAAGTCATCTTGGTGGAGTGCCTGTTTTTTCCCCACAGCTTCAAAAGGCATTCTTTTAGACCCGACACATGAGATAAAACCACTGACATCTCTTTCAGGTTCTCCATCATGGTGTCCACCCCTAGCAACCGCCAGAGGTTCATCCAGTCCAGCATCAGCTTTCTGAGGAAGTACGGCTTCGATGGTATGGACCTGGATTGGGAGTACCCCGGCTCTCGAGGGAGCCCCCCGGAGGACAAGCAGAAATTCACTCTCCTGTGCAGGGTGGGTGTGCCTGCTCAAGCGCTCTCTGTCTTTCTCTCTCTCTCCCTCGCTCTCTCTCAGAGTCCGAGTCCAATCCCTGCTCTGCGTCTTACCTTCTGTTCTCTTTTCCATCCCATCTTCACAGGAGCTCGTTGAAGCTTACGAGGCTGAGGGCAAGGCCACTGGACGTCCCCGACTGTTGCTCAGTGCTGCAGTGGCTGCTGGGAAGGCCACCATTGATGCCGGCTATGAAATTGCAGAAATTGCCAAGTTAGTCTAACCGTATATTTCTTTTTTTCTTACAAAATGCATGCATTCAAATGTGGGGCAGACAATACCGTAGCTTAGCTGCAACAATCTGAGCGATCATGTAGCATGTAACATGGACTCCCCATCGGCTTGACCTTTGCATTTGGCTTGTATTTTTCCAACATGAAACCATCACAGCAGATGCAGTCAGGGTCAGATAGGATGCAGAGGGCCCTCTTCTGAAAATGCCCTTAATTCCTTTTATTTATAAACATGGTCTATGTATTCCTGTCTAGGTCCCTGGACTTTATCAATATTATGACCTATGATTTCAATGGTGCCTGGTCAACAAACACAGGCCACAACAGCCCACTCTACCGTGGGGAATTTGACAGTGGTGAATTCATCTACTTCAACACCGTAAGTGAAAACCTATTTCATGGAATTGCATGTACGGCATGCTTTATAACCAAACCACATCTCAAACAGCAAACGGGATCAATCAAATATAATTAATCAATGCCCAATGATGTCTACTCATTCTGCCCCTCTCTCAGGACTATGCTATGACGTACTGGCGGGACCAGGGCACCCCACTGGAGAAGCTCAGAATGGGCTTTGCTGTGTATGGCCGCACCTTCCGCCTTACCTCACCTGATAATGGTGTCGGTGCTCCAGTCGGTGGTGCTGCATCAGCCGGGACATACACCCGAGAGGCCGGGTTCTGGGCATACTATGAGGTGAACTTTCGTAGGCAAATGTCTATGAAGATGACATTCAGATGTAGTGGGACGTTGAATATAGTGGGAGTAGTAGAATAGTAGTAGCAGTTGCATGTTAATGTTATATATAACATTACATTATTATCAACATCATGAATAGTAGTCATGGAAAGAGGTAGTCTACACAGCGCTGTTATATTTGCATGAGGACTGTTTTGTCATACTTAACCTTTTTGTTCCAGATTTGTGGTTTCCTGAACGGTGCCAGTTTCAACTGGATCGAAGATCAGAAAGTTCCTTATGCAGTGAAAGGCAATGAATGGGTTGGATTTGACAACCAGGAAAGCTTTGACATCAAGGTAATTGTTTTGTATTCTAAGTGGCCAGGTGTACTTTTGTTTATTAGTGCTCAGGAAATCAAACTGATTCCTTCTTTGTCCTCTTCGTAGGTCCAATATCTGAAGGAACAGAAGTTTGGCGGTGCCTTCGTCTGGGCCCTCGACCTGGATGACTTCAATGGAGAGTTCTGCGGACAGGGAAAACATCCTCTCATGAAGCACCTGAACAAGATTCTGGAAATCAGTAAGGAACTTATTTTGCCATTTCAAGATACACCAACATCTCCTCCGAAATTGTTCGGGTTTGAGACGTAACTCTTTCTTTTCCTTCTCAATCATCCAGAGTTTCCTCCTCCTCCACCCACCACCCCACCCAAACCTGGACAAACAACCACCGCCACCACCACCACCACCACGACAACCACACGCAAACCCAGCCCTGGCTTCTGCAACGGAAAGCCTGATGGCTTCTATCCCGACCCAGAGAGCAAGTCCCACTTCTTTCAATGTGATAAAGGGGAAACTTACCCCAAACACTGCTCCTCTGGCACAGTTTATGATCCCACCTGCCAGTGCTGCAACTGGCCCTGAAAGCCAGGGACAGACACTAAAGGAGTACCACTAGAATTGCTTTGAGAATGTACGCTATATAAATATATCACTATTTGAGAAAATTTCATAGGAATCTTAGTGAAATCATGCATTGGTGCTGTCCATTTTGTTGTGAACCTAGAGCAATGTAGAGTTCTGTTTTGTGTTCATGGTCTCAATATCTTAAAAATGAATTGTCCGTAAGAGCTGTATATTTGATTCCAAAGAAATAAAACAGTTTTTCCTACCTTTACCAGGTTTGATCTCATTGATAACCTCAATTTTTTTTTAATGACAACTTGTACCATCATTTTCATCAGAGTATCCCAGAAGAAGACTGGATATTAGATCAGAAAACCTAATCCAAAAAAGAAATATCTTCATTAAACCTTTTCATGGGGATAAAGACATTATAAGTAAGAAAACTGAACTAAGTATTGAACTAAATTAAATCTATAACTATAACTGTATCTATAGCTAAAAGGAACTAAACACAGGGGGAGGGAGCTGTGGCGCAAGCGGCAGCATCCCTGTACCATATATGGGTCGGAATGCCCATCTCTACTGTCCTATCTGATTAAAGGCATAAAAGCCCCCCCCAAAAAAAACTTTAAAAAAGAACTAAACACAAACCATATCACAGCATAATCTCAGCTGAATATAAACATCCTCACTCACCTAAAACAGACAGTCAAAGCAGGCCTCTTTATATTTTACCAAACCCTCTCAGTTTCATTCAAAGCTATCTCACCCAGATAAAAAGCTTTCCATATAGTCCATACTATTGAATATCCTCGATGTTCTGGTATAAACCCAAACTCATCTCAAAATCTCTTGAAACCGTATTTGATAAACTTCTGAAGCATCTCCAAATGTCCAAAAATCTTTGGGACAAAAAAAATCTTATGGCTAATCATTCATAAAAAATGAATAAGTCAATTTTGACTCCCTCTGACATCTCTCCAGTATATTTCACACCATTATTTCCTGTACAGTATTTTAGTGCACAGACACCTGGGGGCCCCCAAGGCTTGTGTGACTATGCCTCCTCCTCCAGTATAGGCCTCCACACAAGATATCAGATTCTCAAGGACAGCATTCTGACAGAGTAGTTGTATAGTTCGGCTTTAAGTTACACTGCTTATAAAACATAAAACATCACCTGTGCAGTTCTCCGCAGAAAGACTGCTTAAGGTGACGTTAAAATAGGTCATATACCAATACTATATTTTCAGTGTGTCACCACCAGTATTCAGAATTATATCCATTGTTAATCTATTTCCTACATTGTCTATGTTTTTCGGAACAATCTGTGTTTTAGATTTTGTGTTGTCTTTATGAATTTCTGTTCTTTTTATGATTTTCTGTTGTTTTTATGAGTTTCTACTTAAACATTAATAAACATTGGGAGAGAGAGTTAAGTGTAGAGGTACAGATGCCTGTCACTGCCCTTCACTATCTAAAGATCAGCAAGTCCCCAGACAGACTGTCTCAACTCAGACTCAATTCATTTTAAATGCCTCACCACACCTTATTAATCCAAACAAATCCCTGTAATAGTGAGCTGTATTACATAGGTCGTGTAAAAGGCCTTTTTATTCCCATGGTCTTGTCTGGGGTGGGTCTCATATGAATGTAATGTGAGAGCTTGTTTGTGTTGCACAGCTCTGGCTTTAGCTCCGCAGGACTGTCTTCTCATGGACATGCAGAGGGAGGTCCTCATGACCGGCACAAGGGACATGTAGCCGAAACCAACATGAACTGGGGAATCGTTTGTTTAACAGGTAGGATTGTTGCGTATCATATAATAACGTCATATTATTTATTACATTTTTTTAAATACACCGAACATTGTGCATTAATATGACAGAGTTGAAAAGGTTTTAAACAATATGTTGTATCTCGTATTATTCAAGGTCTGAATCTCCTCTTTCAGTTTGGTAAGTAACTAAGTTATGTTAGTTGTCTTTTTTATTATATAAAAATTATAAATTATTATTTTTGCATGATTCAATTCTGCTTATAAAGCCTGTAAATCATGTTAAGATGTTGAGCAATTTGGATGGTATGAATATAATGTCTGATGATCTGAACCTAATGGCTTTAAAAAGCTAAATCATCACTCAACAGACAGATTAAGTTCTCTTTCTTTCCGTCAAAGGATTTTGAATGGTTGTCATACAAAACTCGTCTATGCCTTTTCCCCATCCAGTCACCTCTTCAAAACTTGTGTGCTACTTCACTAACTGGTCTCGGTACAGAGACGGTCCAGCCAGATTTCTACCTGACAATGTGGATCCCAATCTCTGCACTCATCTCATTTTTGCCTTTGCCATTGTAAACTATGGCAATGAGCTGGTGGCCTCCGACTGGAATGATGATGCACTTTACAAATCCTTCAATGCCTTGAAGATTCGGTCAGTTTCCAGAATAAAGATGCTAGATATATTATTAAAATAATTGATGTATTGTTTTTTTAAGGATTGGTAGTAACTATATTGGTAGGACTATAGTTTTCGAGAACATTGTGGCTCATTATAGATGCTTTCTGCAGGAACCCAAAGCTAAAGACTTTGCTGTCTGTAAGAGGGAAGGACACTGACTCAGCCAAGTAAGTTTCCTGTCTTATTGTCGCATCAAATATGCATTTATTTATATTCGTTGTGATGTTTCATCAGAGAAAAACATGCAACTTAGCATAAAGGATTTCCCTACCTGACTGCCGTTTATTGCTGAAGTTCTTACTGTTCACCCATGAGACACGCCATCCTCCTAAAGAGAGAAAAACGTGAATACATGCACTGTTCCTTCTAGTGATAGGTAAACTACAGCTAAAGGAGCTACCATAGCATAAGAGTATTTGTGTTATGTGAAGTAAGACGCTCACACTCTTTACTCTTGGTGACTGAGATGCATGTTCTGTGTCAATTGTTATTTTCAGCAGATTCTCTCAAATGATGTCCTCATCCTCTACACGGCAACAGTTCATCCAGTCCTCCATCAGACTTCTACGGACATATGGCTTTGATGGACTGGACCTGGCCTGGGAAGGCCCCGCATCTCAAGGGAGCCCTCCAGAGGACAGAAGGAGATTCACACTACTATGCAAGGTGCCTGCGAGGAAATGAGTCATACGCTGTTGGGTTTTATTCTCCTAAACATTTGGTTTGCCTTTTGGATTATATTGCCACTAGTTTTTAGGCATTGTGAGGAAAACATCCTGGGACATGTGTGTCAGTTATACAGTATATATTAGTTTGCAGTCATAGTGGGGTGAAATTGTACATGTAGATAAACATATTCTGCCATTCTTACACCTGACAGTGTCACAGTCTGAAACCTTTTTGGTGTCTGACATTTGTTGTTAGCAAAACACAATGTATGTCCCGGCATCACATCACCTGCTAAAAGCATCAGTGTGCTTTGTCACTCATGTATGGCTTCAGAAAATAATATTTGATGATATCTTTATGAGTCAGTGTAAGAAGAGGTCAGCCTAGTGTAGCGCTCAAGCCTTTGCCACTCTATTTAATTTGTCTGTAATCATTTACTATCACTATATAATAGCACGTTTAGCTGATGGCTAATGGCATGATCTTGTCATACCCAGGAGCTTGTGGAGGCCTATGAAACTGAGAGCAGAGCCAGTGGATACCAGAGACTGATGATCACTGCTGCTGTGGCTGCAAAAAGAAATGTAATTTACATTAGTTATGACGTCCCACAGGTCTCACAGTAAGTCAGATGTACATTTCACACAACAGCAGCAGCCACATACTGCTGGCAACACATTCATTGTATGTACTTTTAGGTACTTGGACTTCATCAGTGTCATGACTTTTGGCTTTCATGGAAGTCAAGATGGTCTCACTAATCACCACAGCCCCTTATATAGTGGAGAACATCAAACAGGAGAGAGTCTACATTATAATGTAGTAGGTATCTAA
Source organism: Clupea harengus (assembly GCF_900700415.2). NCBI lineage: Eukaryota > Metazoa > Chordata > Actinopteri > Clupeiformes > Clupeidae > Clupea > Clupea harengus. Next base: position 23,260,337 of record NC_045156.1, read on the forward strand.
ATGTTTTTTTTTTCTTTTCAAACACGCTACTGTGCTCAGGAAGTTATACGCTACATGTGTCTGCAATAGCGTAATGTCATTTTGCAGTGTAGCAGTGTTCTCTGGTGGTTGCAATAGATTTACTTACACACTGCAGCATTTCCACATGTAAAAGAATGACAGGGAGATAAGTTACTGAGACCTGATATAAAAGGTCTGAGAGCAATGTTTGTGAACTTTGATGGATAACATTGTTTAATGGAGTTATTTTACATTAAGTTATTTTAACCACTTGTAGCTTAGTCAAGCAACAGTCTATACTTGTCTTCAAACAGTTGACAGATTGGAACATATCGCTGATACCGAAACCAGTGTCCTACAGGAAATTCTCACATACATTTCCTTTGTTTTGACCTCCAGAATTCTGCCGTGTCGTACTGGCAGGAGCAGGGTGCCCCTGTGGAAAAACTGTTGATGGGTTTTCCTACATTTGGACACTCGTTTCTCCTCACTTCCACAGTCGGTGGGGTTGGGGCCCCTACCAGTAGCTTTGCTGCGGCTGGGCCATATACTCAAGAGATGGGTGTCTGGTCTCACTATGAGGTGATCGAAGGGTTTAGTGCAGCATGTTTACAATCAACAATCAATACATCTGAATAATTGTCTAATCTTATCTTATCTTGTCTTATCTTATCTTGTATTATCTTATCTCATCTTATCTTATCTTATATCATAGAATTAACTCCCTACTCATGAATTTCTTCAGATTTGTTCTTTCCTTCAGGGTGCAACAGTAGAGTGGATTGATAAACAGAAAGTTCCATTTGCTCTGAAGGGACGTGGGTGGGTGGGTTTTGACAACCAGACTAGCTATTATTATGGTACTTATTTATTTATTTATTTATTTTCAATACTGCTATGAATGACTGGATAGATATACAGTATGTGTTCTTAAAAAAATATTTCATGTGTTCTGTGTCTGTGTTCTAGGTGCAATACCTAATGGAAAATAAACTTGGGGGAGCTGTTGTTTGGACTCTTGACCTGGATGACTTTTCTGGAGAATTCTGTGGTCAGGGGAGCTACCCTTTAATAAGATATCTGAAAACTCAGCTAGAAAATGGTAAGATACTTCATCTGAGTAGTTCCACATAAATCTTCATTAAGGAAAAAAACACAGCTACAGTAGCGAAGGATAAACAAAGGCTTGAACAAAACACATATAAGGCAACTATCCTACAGCACCAACCCCTGAACTGAGGTTTTCTGGTCAATACCTTGTGTACCGTGTACCAATTACTTGTGTGTGTGACTGTGCTGGCATTTAAACAGAGAGTAATATGAACCAGTCATGACCTTTGCATGGCATGCCAAGCCGACCACTCCTGTTTCGGTGTACATCTCAATCGTAGTTAACCTATCCATGCCAAGCCTCGCTCATTCAGAGGTTAAGATCAATCTAAAATGTCTTTAACTTTACTGAAACATGCATTCATATATTCAGTGAGAGTGACATCTCCTTCGGCTGATCCAGTTGATATTTCCTTGGATTATTTACAATATGTTTGCAAAGTGGGCAGCTGATAGCAGATATTGATAACAAATGTAACTATTGTATTAGTCACCCTATCCTCACCTTACACAACAGATGCCCAAATTAAAGGGCAAAAATATGGATTTGTTGAATCTATATCCCATACCTACTAATATGAATATTATATACCACATAGGAGTGCAATTATCTTCTACGACTGAAGACCCTGCGATCACCCACACTGTTAAAAACCTGACCAGCATTCCACCTACCATGACTGCCACCCCTTACAACATCACACTCCCAGGCCAAACCTCCTCAACTGCCATAATAACCCATTCAGTCGTGTGTGAACCCCTTACAGTTCCAGTCTCTTCAAACCACTTCTGCAGTGACAAACCTGATGGATACTATCTAGAATCAGGCAACCCAGCCTCCATGTTCCAGTGTTCTGATGGCATCACACATATAGCATGGTGCCCAGATAACACGGTTCATAATAAAGCAGGGCAAATGAATCCCTCAAGGAAACTAACCATCATCATGGTGGGAATTTCATCCCTACTCATAAGTGCCTGGGCAAACACATGATTCTCAGTGGATTAAGATGTTGGTCTTATAATGTTTGTGATGTCAAGGTTTCAAGAGCTTTCATGGAGTTCTCCACAATAACTGGGTACACCCATAGATCTCTAAGAAACAGCTGCAGGTGTATCTAATGTAACTGGCTACCGGACTTTGCTTATTGTAATTAAAGTAATGAAACTACACAGCGATTGTCTGTCTTTGTGAATATGTTGGCCTAATTGGGCCTATATTCCTCACTGCTATTTACTGATACCATTACCAGTGTGATGGAATCTTGTTCAAGTCTTGGTTGGACATTTTGAATTAATGAATGAACATTTTTTTGTCAACTGTGTGTTGAAACGGTAACACTTACAGATCTGTAAGAAGTGGGTCAAATCATGGTGACAACTCATAATAACCCACAAATTACTTAATAGTTTCCAAGTTGTTTGCAAAGGCCGTTAAATCAATCAACCTTTTGCTACTTGGGGCACTTCGCACATTCTGTTTGGACCCCAATGACTATATTTAAACTTGTTATCATGATAGTGTATATGTTTCCTGTTATGAATGTCGATACTTGTAGACCTTTAGCATTTACTCTACTTTTAATATTGTTTTGAAGCATATTCTTGCCTTCAACTAATAATCCTAAATTTTTATTTATGCATATTTTTCAAAACTTTGTAAATAAATGCCAAGCACAGTTTCACAATGAAATGCATATTGTTTCTTATTATATTTATATAATATAATATTAAATATATATATTCAAATTTAGCACAAGAATATAACTGTTATAAAGTCATACTCATCCTCATATTCACTACACAGTTTGAATACGGTGTGAACTCACAGACCCCATTAGTGTACAGCCGCTACATTTGGAGCCAGTGTGTTATGTGACTCTTCCGTCTTCTCTGTAACATTTTGGTATTTCACAATTTCTTAATCATTCTGTAACTTTTTGCGACGATCACATGAGGCCTTAAGCGGCCTTTATACTCGGTTTTTACGCTTAAACGTAAGCACGCAAGATACAAAGTGCGTGTGTTTTGCAGCTGCATTTGCTGTTCATTTCGGCGCCCATGTTAACAGGTTATAGCAGTGGTTCTCAGACATTTTCTGTCATTCCCAACTTTGAACAAGGGGGCCTTTTCAAGCCAAATTTATTGAAATAATGATGTTCTAAATCTTAATCAATAACAAATAACATCAGTTCAAAAATGGAGAAAATCAATAACAAATAAAATCAGTTCAGAAATAGAGAAAATAAAAGTGCAATGGTGTCAATCCTTGCCTAGTTCTAAAAATAAAGAAAAAGGGCCTACTATACAACTGTGTTATCAATGGTAGGCCAATCTTTAAATCTCCCTTGTACGTCGCTTGGGATGACTAAATGACTAAATGTAATGTAATGTAAAATTGTCAAATTAATTGAAATTTTCAATTTTCTTTTAGGTTGATTTTTTGGTGGATCAGCTGTCTTTTTCGCCACTGGTACTGAATCACCAACCTTTGTATTTCGTGTCAAAAATGTATCCATAACGTCAATATTAGCCTATCGCCCACTACACTTTCATGCTCCGGGATAGTTTTTTCAGAAAGTTTGGTCCCCCTGCAATTAATACTCCACGTCAATTAAAATGTCCGCACTATGGTTCCAGGACACATTTTCATCCATGTCCCCCATCTAATGTTAATACAGTGTTGTATAATGGAGCAACACATAGGCTACAGGGTGGGTGTGGTAGAGTGAGAGAGAGAGAGAGCGCGAGCGAAAGAGAGAGAGAACGGTGATGCACAGGGATAGATCAGATCAGACCGGAGCAAAGTTATGTTGCTGTAAAGTTGAACTCTGTGCAACCAGTGTGGAGAGATAACCCCGGAGTTCAGAATATGGGACACTTCGGACCTGGAGCAGTAGGCCTAAACAAAAGTCTCCCCTGTAATCAACAGGCTAATTAATACAAAACAATACTTAATAGGCTAATACAATATTTCTTTGTTTGAGTATGGTTGTTTAGTGCGATGGGGGTGTATGATCGTTATTGTCTATAAAGGAAGGCATTGCAACGGGAAAATCTCCCGTTCATCGAGTCCATTCGCGCCCCACACTATGAGAAACGCGGGGTAAATCCCGCTTTATAGCATGCACTGCTTACGTGCGTTTCGGCATGGAGCTCTTTTTTTGCACGCGTGAGGTATTAAGCATTAGGATAGCGCTTCTCATCAAAAATAGACAGTAAAAAGATGTTTTAATAGTCATATTGAAATCATACCAGCAACATTACATAAACTGACACCTTTCACTGCAGTTTCGATGTGTGGGCTATGTGTCATAGACACGACAGAAATATTAAGAATATTTCTTTTAACCATTTTAGCAACTGCATGTTATGAAAGGGGAAAGTGGAGGCTACATGTGTAGGCTACTATACAGAATCCCAATGTTGGCTATAATTACATTATATCGATAAGTTGGTAGTTTCCAGTTGTGCTCTCTCTGTTTTGCCTTTGCTCTGAATGAGGGCAATGAAAGTCATTTCTGGTCCTCACTTTTCAGACCATTCATCAATGATAGATGAAACCAAACTGATTGTGTATTGACAGCCATTATCAAAGGCAAACCTGTGCAGAAAAATAGGGCTGGCAGTAGCAACGCAGCATAGAGTAGGCTACACATCCAACCAAGACACAGCAGTACTGCAATGCATTTAGGTATTTAACAATTTCTTAATCATTCTGTAACTTTTTGCTGCAATCATATTAGGCCTAATTCACACTGGATGCGTGGCGTGTGCGTTGCAGCTGCGTTACCTGTTGATCTTCATTTCGGTGCCCATGTTAACAGGTTAGAGCATGTGTACATTGCCTACGTGAGACGCGCGTTTGCAATATTCGCCCGACCTCCTCTGAAGTATGACGTCAATGGATTCGAAATATTGAAGCTGTAAACCAAGTGTTAGTTGTTCCTGAAATTTAGCTCTTTGTGTTGTTTAACATAAATAGTTTTATATACAATATATTTCAAGAGGGAATTCGACATTCATGTAAGTTTTAGGAAGGGAAGTTATGTGCGAGTTATTATAGTCTTTTTGCCAAAGACATGTACGTCTATGGTGTTTACCGTTGTAGATCTGACTGTCCAGCCGACGCCATCTTATTTCCAGAAACCGAGTAGAGAAGAACAGGACAGAGTGGACGTCGAGAAATAGAACGGATAGTTACTATTTCCTTTTAGTAAACTGGTAATTAATTCGATTTACTGAAACACTTTATGTTGTTATTTAGTTGGAGCATTGTGTATCTCAATGAGCTAAAGCGACCAAGAGTTTTGAGTAATGTCCATATGATATGTAACTTAGCTAACATTAGCTTGCATGGTCGCTTGCTAACTTTCCTAGTAAGAAATGGTTGCTTGCAACGATGAACCACGGATCAATGACATTAAGCTAACAACGTGTTGTCTCCAGTGTGTCTTGAAGTGCATAACATAGATAGCTACCTCAGGCTGGAAGCCTTTGTAATGTTATCATCTCCTCCCTCACACAGCTAACGTTAACTGATAAATCGTTGTTGGTTTGGAGTCCGCTAATGTTAACATTAGCTCTCCTTTTGTGGACTGTTATATTCTCTAGGACTTGTTCTGTTCAGGCTAAATTGATAACTGTAAGTAAACGTAACTTTTATGATATGCTGACTTGATTCAAACATTGGTTAGCTATTGTATTTGGTAATGTTCAGTTGAAGGGCCCATATTAGCTAGTGTTACTAGCTAGCTGGCAAGCAACTCAGGCTTGCTAGCTGACTTGCCGTGTAACGTTTCGAAACACCCCTGTGTGGTTAGCTAACGTTACCTATATTTATAGAAGTGCTGGCGTTAGGTAACTACAGAAAATAACTTGGAGATATTTAACGCTGACCAACCTTTTGTTGCAGTAGCAACGAGTGAAGATGAACAACGCGTTCTCCAAATAATTCTGGTAAAAGAAACAGTCTTATTGCTTCTCTGTTCTGTGCATTTATTTTAGCTAGTTAGCTCCCATCAACAGTGGTATAACGTAAATGTGGCTAGCTTGACATAGTAACCATGTGCTGCAAATATTATTGCCAGTTTATGATCTCACAGAAGTCGTGTAGATCCACACTTTCTAATTCTACTTATTTGTTATCTAGCATATTAATGAAGTGCCTCGTGTTATTACTTCCCATAACATCGAATGACTCTCTTATTTGGCTTTATGGAAGCACCATGGATAAATATAATGTAACATCCCTGAAAATGAGTCAGAAAGCTCCTGTCATGTATTTAGATTTTGTAACATAACCTAAGCCAGTATTTCCACACTGTAACACGGTGTTGATGTATGAAATGACTTGTCAAATACATCAAGTCCTACTTTCTGGATCAAAACCAGAGGTTGGCTGATTGTGCCTGAGGGTCAGACTCTTGTCTTTCCATCAGCCACAAGGTTACTCTGGTGTCTGGGCATTTAAAATATTGCATATATGTTCATGCATTATTTTAAGATATAAATAATACATCATTGCCTAAATACTTTGGGTGTCGGCGGTCAGTGTCCAGAACCCATCTCATGCCCAGTTCACCTCAAATATTCCAGCATTTTAAATGAACCTGTTGGTGTATGTCGGGGAGTGTCTTTCTGTTTTTTTCTATGTTTAGGTAAAGAAGCTTCTTCTCTTTTCTGAAGATTTCTGGATATGGAATAATTCCTTTTTTTTTCTGAGGAGAGGATTGAGATTTCTGGAAGATTGCCATTTTCTGCTCCTTTATATTTTTTTCTCCCCCCAGTATTCATCCTTTACCTTTTCCATATTTCTCTGAAAGGCCCACCCTCAACCCCTACAGTCAGCACTTTTTTTTTCTGTCAGTGACCCAGATATCAGAAGATACAAGCCCTAATCCCCCCCCCCCCCTTTTTATTATTATAGTTTTTGATGCCCTCCCCTCTTAACAGCCACCCAGAAGATTATTTTCAAATTTACTTCATCATCCCTCTCACCCCTAGATTGTCTTCATTTGTCCACTATTAATAAAAAAAAAGAAAAGAAAGAAAAAAAAAAGACTTTTGCACCACGGATGAATAATAGTTGATCAGGCTAACGGGAGCAGTAGGATCTATTCTCGCCGTGCTTTCACTCTTTACTCACGGATCAAGTCTTCCTTCAGGATATCTGCCCCATCTCGGACCTCAGCACTTAAGAGAAGAGCAGGGGATTCTTCTCAACCGCTCCAGGTGAACACAGCACACGTGTCTGCATTTTCTTCCCATCTCATGCTGAGATCCGTACTACAGCCTGTTAAGGGTTTTCTGCCTGTTAAGCAGTGGAGCAGGAGCTGTGTCAGAGCATGCAATTGTGGTGCAAGGCTGTAACTAGGTGTGCACTTCTGTTGTTAGAGAGAGCTCAGGCCCTGAAAGAGACAGCCAGTGAGAGGATCCAGAGTTGCCTGTCCCAGCATGACCAACCACGGTGATGACTGTTACTTCTTCTACTACTCGACGTGCAGCAAGGTGAGCTCCTTAGTCAACCGGCTTTAAAAGCTTCCAAAGTTCGTAATAAAGGCTGTAATACTCCTGAGCTTTCTTCAGAGTTTCTAAGTTTTGTGTCTTATGTGGCAGGGCGACAGCTGCCCGTTCAGACACTGCGATGCCGCAATGGGCAGCGAGATGGTGTGCAGCCTGTGGCAAGAGAATCGCTGCTTCCGCAAGGTCTGCAAGTTCCGCCACATGGAGATTCAGGTGAGCAGTACATACTTTCAACTGGTTCATTGGCACTAGATAAGCTCCAGTATGTATCTTGGTATCCTCAGGAATTTCTTTGTGCTATATTTGATGGATCTTCTTGAAACCTTGTCTACAGAAAAACAGGAAGGAGATAGCATGCTACTGGGAGAGACAGCCATCAGGATGCCAGAAGTCCCACTGCGCTTTTCACCATGAGAGAGCTCGTTTCATAGACGGAGTCTTTGTTCCTCCCAATAAAGGTTAGTCCATAAAACCATGAATGTAACATGCATGTATCTATTCAGGTGATTTAATATTTCACAGGCAGGCTCCACTCACTGTTGTGAGTGTTACTAGGGTAACGCCATTCCAGGTTTTAAGTAGTTGGATTTTTGCTACCGCAGGCTCAGCTGTGAAGAAAGGCGGAGAGGAGGAGCCTACGCAGGAAGAGCCAGCCCCTCAGCCCCCCAATCCTTCTAACCCCCAGCTCCGCGGTGTCATAAAAGCTGACACGCAGGAGAACGTGCCCAGCCCCACCCATCCACCAGTGGTCATTAACCCTATTGATGACGAAGACGAAGATGAGGACGGTATGTCCGACTGAAATATTTTTCTTTCCTGTAGATGTTCAGGAGTAATAAAACTGGGTTGTTTTGACTAGATGGTCAATAACATTAACTCCTGTTCCTGACATCTCCAGATCAGTTCTCAGAGGAAGGAGATGAGCGGTCCAGAATGTCCTCTCCAAGGAAACTGATGATGGGCCCCAAAGGTAAAGCTAATGTAAATAAGTAGTCATCAAGCCTGTGTTCCCTCATCCCATTGGCGTTAGTTTACATCTCTCCTTCTCACGTAGACGATTCCTTGAACTTTGGTGTGCGGACGCTGGAGGAGATCCGGCTGCGCAAAGCCCTAAAGGCCAGTCTAAGGAGAGCAGGTAATCAAGATAGTATCGTCTTCTAGCTTTGATGGCACGTCACAGCACCGAGGCACATTGTGTATGATTTAACCCATGACTCATGTTCAAATTGACTGCTTGTGCCTCCAGAGGATGCAGGGCTTACAGTACCAAGCACTGGAGAGAAGGAGAACATGAGCTCCATCCTTCGCCCAGCACTTTTCACCGCCAAGAACCGTAAGAAATACTCAAACGAATAACCATGTGTATATATAACCAATTACCTTCCCCGTCGTCTTGATCATGGTTTGTGAGCATGCTTCTCTGAAATCCCTCATCCACAGGTCCTGAAGAAGCAGGAAAGTGGAGAATCACGGATCGACTTGAGAAAAGAACACTTAACGATGGTAAGATGACACCCATGTTCTCCCCCCTGTGAGTGGTGTAGGTAGAAGGTGGGGCTGTAGGTTACTGTTTGCAGCAGTGTGATGGGAGCTCACTGGTGTTCTTCTCTGCAGACACGCCTGTGGAGGGGGAGCTGCCTGTGAAGCGCAGCCTGTCCCATCGCCTGGGTGGGAGGGCGGATGGATCAGAGGATCCAGACCAACCCTCTCAGCGGGGTGAGTGTCTGAATGGGCAGTTAGGTTTGGGGGACATTTTTGTAATCTGTTCATAAAATGTCAAAATGCAGAAGCCTACACAATTAATCTCTCTTGCTCACACTCACACTTTTCTCTCTTGCTCTTATATCCCCCCCCCCCCCTATCAAAATATGCGACTGTGTTGGCTGTTAAGGCTGATGAGTTTTGCTGAGGTTTTTGCTCTGTGTCCCTCAGGTGCACATTCAATGCGGGAGAGACTGGGCCTGCATGCAGAGTCCAGCAGCACTCCCAGCCCTGCAGCCACTAGCCAGCCGGGCCCTACTGGAGAGATTCGTATTAAGACGTTGGAGGAGATTCGGCAGGAGAAGGCCGCCAAGTCCCAGGCACAGGCCTCCGACAGCCCTCCCAAGAAGATCACGAAGAGCTTCTCCGAGACCCTCCTTGCCAAGAAAAAGCAGGAGCTGCAGAAGAGGAAGGTGCATGTGGTGACCAAACCTGTGAGTAAAGAGACTCCAGAGGCCACACCCGTTGTCAAACCCTCCGCTCCGGCCCAGCCAAGCGGCGGGGTGCGGGTGAAGACCCTGGAGCAGATCCGGCAGGAGAAGGCAGCCAGACTGGAAGCCCAGGCCCAGAGCCCTCCTGCCCAGGACCAGAGCTCATCGTCGGGGTCTGAAGAAGGAGGAGCCCCTAACAAGAAGCGAATCCTGCGTATCAAAACACCTTCACCTGGTATGCTTTTATTACTGCAGTTCCTGTTAAGCTTATTTCTTATTCATTTGTGGTCGAATTCCAAGTGAAATATATTGATCATCTTGCATGTTGTACTTGACTCTTCAGCATCAGCTGATGTCAAAGTGCAGAAACTTGCTGAGCTGCCTGAGAAGCCCAAAGATGGTGGATTTAATGAGGTGAGATGCTTTTCCTTTTAAACCATGTCAGATATCTTAAGTTGTTTTGCTGAACGACTAAGCCCTAAGCTGTCCTCTTTCCGTGCCCTAGACGTTGGCCAATGGGAAAGCTGTGGCTCCTGCTGTTGAGAAGGTGCGGCCAGACTCCAGCTCGGTGAAGGTTAAGACATTTGAGGAGATCATGCAGGAGAAGCAGCTGCGCAGGCAGGAACAGGAAGCCACCCAGTCCCAGGCCACACCAGCTGCCCAGAAGCAGCCCATCACGGTGACCAACACCACCACCATCACCACCCCGGCGCCCAGCCCGCCCGCTCCTGTCCCTGCCCCTGCCCCTGCCCGCCAGCGCATCACTGTAAAGCCCAATGTGGCCCCTGCCGTCCTCAATGCTGAGCCCCTTGTCGCTGCAAGCGCAGGTCCCAAAGACCTGCCTGTGAGCTTGGTGAAAAGGCCTAGGATCGCTGCAGCTCCTGCTCCAGCCCCCACCCCTGCCCCGGCCCCCGCCCCTTTGCCGGTCCAGCAGATCCCTGTCTCAGCAACGCCGCAACCAAACACAGCCCCAGAGACCGGCCCACTGAAGAAGTCCCCTGAGAATAAAGGTAAAGACCCAAAATCTCTTGAGAGCCCCTGTTTTTCATGCCGTTGAATGCCCCACACTCTTCCCCTTATGAAGGATGTCTTTTTTATTATTATTTTTTTTTTTTTTTTATAACAATCTGGTTTTAAAATGGCTGTCAGGCCATGTGACTGCAGGTAACAGGCATTAACATCTCCTTGTGATTTTCTTTGCAGTGAAACCCAAGGTAAATGTGAAGCCAGTGGTGAAGCCATCCTCTATGAAGCCATCCTCTATGAAGCCGTCTGCACACGTGCGGCCGGGCCAGAAGAGGAAGGCGGCGGCCGGCAAGGGGTCAGCTGTTGCCGCGGTAAAACCCTTGAGCCCGGCTGCTGCCGCTGAAGAAGCCGCCGAGCTGCAGGAGCCGCCCTGCAAACGCTCTGAGGTGAGATGGCAACACAGCTCCTCTCTAACCCTCATCACTGACCTTGTCAACTATTCAAGCAGTCCCTGTCATTAGACCTACCTCACACCTTCACTAATGAAAACTACAGGAGGCAGTCTCTCCACTTAAGTGCCCTGGGGCTTTAGTATGGTGTGTTGATGGCCTTACCTGATTTCTGTTTGCAGGTGTCTGTACCCGCTCCTCCATCTGCGTTAGAAGCAGCGGCCACCCAGATTCCCCTCCAGGGCCATGCCATCAGCAGCTCTGCTGTCGAGGGTAACACACAGAAAAACGACCTCCAGACTGTGCCTGTGTTTGAGCAGAGCCCGGCCACACCCACATCCAACAGCTCAGCGGAGAACCTCATGACTGCCCCTCAGAGGTGAGTTGTCAAATAATTTTATTTCTGAAACCTCATAGATCTATCGTATGTGGTCTTACTGTTTTTGGGGGAGTGGAGCGATTTAATATTGTCTCAATGGAAAGTTGCCGCAGGTTTGAGGTTCCAGAACATGGAGGAAACGCATTAATGAATTTGAGAAAAAAAATGTATGTCTGCTTTGTCCTCCAGCCCTCCTGTGCCGAAGACCCCAAACCAGACGAGGGCACGCAAGGGAAGCACCACCACTCCCCGCATCAACACCTCTGTTACGTCCAGCACCTCTAATGTGGATGACTTTGAACAGCTGATCAATGAGTTTGAGATGGACGATGAAGTCGATCTGGGGCCTGACAAGGGGGAGGATGACCTTCTCCTAGAATTGTCGGAGATGATTGGTAGCTGAAAGAAAACACTCAAGACAAGCCCCCTGCACGCCTTCTTATTCACTGTTACTGAAAAAAAAAAAAAATGCCACCATTTCCCTTTTAAACTGAACTCTGTTGCATTTGGTTTTAATTTGTGTTGGATAATATTTCAGTGCTTTTAATTTAAAGGCTTTTTTTATGGTCCCCTTTATCTCATAAAAATACAAAAAGGGGGGTTTTGTTTTGCTCATTGATAAGCTGATGTTGACTCAGCTTTGTTGAGGAATCAAGCCCTCTCTCAGAACCATTCTCCCAAGAAAGCAGGGCTGAGGTAGAGAGTTGGACTAGACTCCCCTGGAGTAGGGGAATCGTGTTGGTTATTCCGTATACTATGTATGCAAACATCAAGCTTCAGAGACATGGAACAGGGCTGGCTCAACAAAGTGAAGTTACACCACCCAGGAATCTTTAATGTGCTCTGTGTTTCAAATCATGTACAGAGTTGTATTTCCCCCCCCCTTTCGTTTTAAATTCATTGTTATCTCAGTCTCTTAGCCCAAGAAAATGTGATCAGTGACTCTTTAATGTCTTACCCCTTGAAGCTCAAAGCCATAGAGTTCCTAAACATCTGACATGCCTGTGGTCTTTTTGTGTTCATGCGCAGTCCCCTTCTTAAGATTTTTGTTTTGTTTTTGTTTGTGCATCACTGGCATCTGCTTTTTATTCTCCACATTACTTCAAGGGACCATGTTGTATCTACACTCTTTCAGTTACAATTATGGCTTGAAAAAATGCTTCTCAGGGACTACACTTGAGCTGTCTGATGGTTGCTGTACAGGTTACAAATACTTTTCTCTGTTAAACTGTATCCTGTGCTATTGTCTCATTTTATTTTGTTGCCGCATAATTACTTCTCTAGAAGTATCTCGTATATGAGTTACTGTGTCGTTAATTTCTTTTGGTTCCTCTTCATCTTCAATCCTGTTGTATAAGTCTTTGTAAATAATAAAAAAAATCTTTTATGAGAATTTTTTTGAGTTTGGTTGGTCACAGACACTTACTGAGAGCTGCATAGTTTTAAGTCAACTGATGAAGGCAGAATACTTACATCGTGAAAATGTAGCGGATTCCCTAAATATTGAACAAGGTGCATGCTACACCTGTTTTAAACATTTGCATTATATAATCAACCTGTCAAGTAATGTTACATGATGCCTAGTTTTAAACTTTAGTATTCCCCAGGAAGAATCGGGGAGAGAAAGAAACAGCATAACTGTCGTTTTACCTAAATGTCCACTGCAAGGCAATAGCCATGCCACGAAATGTGGTGCATGCGCAGTGGGCAACACTTACCTACAATGTTGGTGATGCAATTTAGTCTGCATGAATGAGTAGTATGAGAATCGGTCACACCTACCTAAATAGACTTAATGTCATAGGAAAGCATCCAGCTGAGGTATGTCAGGAGTGTCAACAACTAGAAACAACCTATATCATGCAGGAGGTACACGGCAAAGAGTGAGAAGAAACATGTACAAAAATAATGCGGACTATTGGTTTGACAGAGGTATCAGTTAAAAGTATTTTAGAAATTGGGGCGGATAAAAGGGGGAAAATATGGCTTTCTAAATTAATTAATATGATTTGAGCATGGTGGCGTAATGGATTGATCCACAAGGTGGCAGCAATGCAACAGTAAGGATGCCGGCTGCCGTTAAACGACAAAGAAGAAGAACCCGGAAACGCGCCATTGCTGAACAAACCAACGTGAAGGTTTCGTCGCCGCGCAAATCGTAGGGCAGTACAGTAATACGAAATCCTTTTTTTTTTTGCTGGCAAACACAGTAATATTTAAAACAGAATGGCGTACCGGGGACAAGGACAGAAGATCCAGAAGGTTATGGTCCAGCCTATTGTATCCTTTGCACGCGGCAGCTTTCACCAGGAATCTGGCCTTCTCTTTCATTCATATACGATTTCAAGCTAATTTAGCGAGCTAACATGAGCTTGCATGCTCTCAACAAACATTTATCATTTATACGTTTTTGTCATTTCTTGTTGGTATATATGATTTCAGACTGTAAAGTAATGTGCAAAACAGTGTCTGCAAATGATTTTCGTTGCGTTGCTAATGTCAGTACAGTAATTAAATATTAATTTGCCTGATCCCAACAGCTAACCTGTTAGCAGTAAGTTCAGCTAGCAAGTTTAGCAGTGTTATGTTGTGCTACACTGAGTACGATTATCCTTATTTAGTCTGCTCGTTCCGACTTGTTCATGTTTTCCTTAACCAACCCCACAGAATCTAATTTTCAGGTATCTTCAAAATGTAAGTATACAATTAAGTAAGAATAGGCCTAATGTAGAAATTGTTATGATGATGATAATTATGGATTTCACAAGAACGAAAAGTTATGCATTAATGTGAAATGTATTGCTATTGTCATTACCTAAAACCCTGAAGTTTGATTTGTTTGAGTTGTTTGTTGTGGAGGTGAGAATCTTACTGAAGATTATTAGAAAATGTTAAAGATATTGAGTTTAACCCTCCTATTGTCCTAAGTAAAAAATAACACCCATTTGGTCATTATGGCCTGGGATTTAATTTTCTTATAAATTACTGTTATATTTAAGTACAGCTTTACAATTTACAGTGTTACAAGTAATTGTATCAAATTCAACCTAATAGGTGCAAAATCAGCCGATTTTGTCTCCCTCTAGTGCCCCGAGAAGCCCACATGCATTGCAAATTGTGGGAAAATGTTGTGAACATAAGTTAAACTATGGCTGTGGACGGATAGTCAAAAAGTATGTCTTATGTCCATTTCTAACTACTTTTCCTTGATTTTGGAAAACGTCATGACAGTTAGGAACCTTCCTAAACAAACTATCTGTCTGCAGCCCAAGATTCACGGCCCCTAAAATAGTACCCCTAAATAGTGAAAAATTGAGTGGTGAAGTGGTCTTCTACTGTCATTAATAGAAATGTGATGATCACATGCTAATATAATGAAGGTGGGCATAGGAGAAATAGTGGCATCACCAATATGTTTATATAGCTTGTTCCACATCAGAAGTTACTTCGGGGCATATTAACCTAAAGAGAAAAGGTGTTCATGACCAATTTCTATCATTTTGCAATGTTTGAAAATAGTTTTTGTTTTGGTCACTATGACCCAAGGACAATCGGAGGGTGAAAATGTTTTTCTCCTTTTAGAATTTGGAAGTTGAAATGTGTGTTAAATTGTCAATTTTCTTGTCTTTCTAGCGGTCCCGTATTCAGGTCTGGCTCTATGAACAGGTCAACATGCGGATAGAAGGATGTATCATTGTACGTCAGGTTTTTCATTCCCATTCTGAATGTATGTCTATGGCTGGATGGCAAGTCCACAGCAAATGGAACTCTTGGGGTGGTCTCCTGCCTTTCTCAGGCATTAACCCCAATAGTTAGCAAGAGCAAGATGTATTTATTTTGCATGTTCTTTTGTGTGCCACAACAAAGCTCTTCCTTCAGCACAGAGTCTCAGGGTCTGGGTCAAATATTTGATGTACTCAAATCACTAGAATCTGTCACAATATTTAAGAAGCTTGTAGACTACCGAGGTTGTCTTTGTCCATCCAACCATCAATTTTGGTGCTTCTTTTACCATTAATAGGTAGTTGTAACTAAACAGATGGAAGTCTTGTTTTTGGAATGATTTGGTGCCTTATTCCTCTGAACATGCTTATCTAAAGTGTACTGCATGTTCCAGGGCTTTGATGAATACATGAACCTGGTTCTGGATGATGCAGAGGAGGTCCACATGAAAACCAAGAACAGGAAGCCCCTGGGTAAGACTGCAGTTGTCCCACTACCCCAGCAAACCTAGTTTATTAAGCTGTAGAAGTTAGGCAGTTTCTGTTCAGAAATATATATATATACATGAACTGACAGTGTAGTAGCAAATATGATGCAAAAGTAAAGCTTTTCGCTTCCATTAATTGGATTATGAGATGGTGTGGATCCGATCAGTGGTGTGATGTGTTCTATTACTATTACTGGTCTATATTTTTAGTTTCTGGCAGGATGGACCACATGTTTGATCTCATGGATAGTACAGTAGCACAATTTAGGGAAGTTTTCATCAGACAGCTGAAAATCTAAAATAGTAATGATAACATTTTGTAACAATAATCAACTGTGATGACATGTTAGAACTAGAAATGGCCATTTTGGAGTAATTCTTCTGTTAGCCTGCACTAATGAACCGTCTGAACATACCCATGCTAGAGCCTTGTTTATGGTTTACTTCTTCCTGTGTACCTTTGGAAATTGTAGTCTTTAACAAAGCAAGACATTAAGTATGTGTCAGGATAATGTTGTGCGACAAGTAATACAAGTAATTCATTCAGATAATATTGATCAAGAGAGAGCATTTTTTTTACTCAAGGCAGAAAAATCTGACACATTCTGTCTTCCACAGGTCGGGTCATGCTGAAAGGAGACAACATTACCCTACTACAGAGTGTGGCCGCCGTCCCCTAAGCACCTACCCGTGATGTGGACTGTCTGAGTTTTGTTTGTTTTTGTTGTTTTTTCCCCCCGTTTTTCTTTTAATAAAGTTGTATGGATGAGGTTTTTTTTTGTGTTTGTTTTAAGCAGACACTTGTGATTTGTGTTAGCTATGGTGGTGAAAGCTTTTTGATAATCTCTACCATTAAAGATTTTTGGTTTGTTTCTTACCATGTTTGACTTATTATTTTGTTTTTCAATGCATCGATTTATACACAAATAGTCCTGACAGTACAGCCTGCAATGCAACGCTTGCTCAAGACTGATTGTTTTAAGTTAGCAACTCAGCCAGCTTGTTTAGGTATTTCTAACATGTGGTAATTGTTCCTACCACAGAGGAGACTCGGTTAGCGATCAATCAGAGGACAAGGCTTCGTTCTAGCACTTATGCATGGAGGGAGAGTGTAACTTCACAAAGTTGTTTAACTGGTCTCTGTTTAGTTCTTAGCAGTATTGATTCTTATACCCAAATTGACATCACATCAGAATACATGTACATAATTGTCATATCAGTTAATCATTCAGAATCGTAAACCTTCTAGCATAGCATGTCTCACAAATTCAACTTCTCCAAATCATTTCACTTTGTCTCTGCATGACATGAGTTTACAAGAACAGTGAGCTACCCTCATCTCTACCCCAGTTGTGCAGAGATCACCTGACTATCAACAAGAGAAGAGGGACGTAGACATACAGAGCTGATATGCACTTGGCCCCAACACTGGGACAGGAATCTTCATACTCAGCTCAGTGGACAACTCATTAATGTAAGACATTGGGTTAAACAAGCACCTAAAACACAAAATGAATCATCGACATTAAACATGAACCTCCCAAATAAACAATGAGTAATCAACCCTATCACACGTGTGGGTTTAAAAACATTTTACAATCAGTGGGAGGTGGAGATGCTCTAGTCTACGGGTCCATTCGTCCTGTGTTGATATTCATGTAATGATCCAGGACAGCCACAAGAGGGAGGTGTGTTTCTGTGCTGTCACTTGATCCAATTTGGGATTTAAATATATTTATTTGCTTAATTAGAAAAATTGTAGTTCATTTTTGTTTCTAATATTTGGCGAATATTATGCATTTATTTATTATATTATTATATTATTATATTAGTGTAGTACACATTGTAGTGCAACAGCGCCCGTACGAACATAAGTCATGTTCGTGCGGATACTGAGTTTCAATGTTGGGGTTATACTGAGTTTTTCCTCACGAGCTGATCATGATGTATTGTGGGGTACAGGGTGCAATTTGTGAAAAAATCAGTAGGGGGGGTTCTTAAATGGGTTCTTGGTTTTTATTCATGAAAATAAATCACGAAACACAGTTGCCTATGTAACTTAGGCCCACAGTAGACTATTAAGCCTATTGGGCTATGTTTTGCAGCTGTTAAAACATGCACTGGCCTGAATAGTATAGCTAACATAAAGAACAGGTTTGCATTGCAAGCGCTAGCCGGTTGTTGGCTGAACTGACTGATCAAAATAAGTGCTTTCTTTTCGCCCTCCGCAAACTGTTAACCAGATAGCTCACTGGATGGCAACTAGAATATATCAACCCTACCGATTTGGTTACAGCAGATGTCACACATTCCAACCATGAACTTTAAACACTTTGTGCAGCAAAATACGAATATCCCCCATTCTTCACACTAATATCTTAAACCACAACTTTTACCGTTTGACTTGTTATTTGTTAATGCGAACTTGTTCGATACATCGTTCGAGTCAGCCTGGGAGTTCCCCTCAGCCTGGGAGTGGCCTTCATCCAAACAGTAGGCCTATCTCTTGTAGTGGCATACTCCGTTGTGGGCTACTGTTTCTAGGAATTTTATAGTGAGGGTAAAATCTCGACAATGCCGCACTAAATCATTTTAGTTTGTCTTTCATTTGGGTAGCTAGCTGTAGTGAAATAGACTGTTTGTGCCTGGTGACGTACCAAAAAAGGGCATGGATCAAGGCCAACGGAACCAGGTTCATCAAGCAGCGGTGTCATCTCTGTTTTCAAACTGTCTATTTAAAATGTTTTATACGGTCTTTTGTTGAAGTATGTAAAGGAGAAAATTCTCTCCATCAGTGAAAAAAATGATTCAGCAGAGGAAGAGATATATATACCGGGGGCACAACCCCATCCTCCATCCTGGCAAACTGAGATGTGGTCACTGGGTTTTGCATATTTGACATTCATATATGTGCTTTGAATTGGCCCATCTCTCACCTTAACAATAATACAAGTTTAAAAACAGAGCCCATGTGTTAGGGAGGCTAGTAGGGGACCCACTTATGAGAGCAGTGTTACCTGTCCTCTTGCTCTGAATGCCTGTTGAGACGTGACAGGAGAGAGGTTACAACAGGAAGGGGAGGTGGGCTGGGAGTATGTGGTTGGTGCCCTGCAGAGGGGGAACTCAGTGGTTTGGGGCTCCATAGATAGGATTATCAATCTGAGGCGGAAACAGCGTCTCAATCACAGAAGCGAGGCAGCTCATTACTGCAGGCTCAGCCACACACTCGCTCGCAGGAAACAAGGTGCTGACTCCAAAAGCAGCAAATGGTGCACAAGTTTACCACCACCACCGAGGTGCACACCTGTTGTTACCGTTACCATAATACTGTCATTCCTCTTTTCTCTACCTCTCCCTCTCTCTACCTACCCTCTTTTTTTATTAAACAGCATCAGAATCAGAATTAGTTTATCAGTTCAATCTTTATTCATCAAAAATGAATGTTACAGAATCTGATGGATCACATCAGATTAGACCAGATCAGACAACATGGTCTGTTCATAATGCAGGGTTTACATCATGTTTTCCTTAATTTTCCTCGAGTGTGGTAATCAGTTCTTATGATACTCCATTCTCTAACTCAACAGGCACCCTAACAGCTCATGTTTGGGAGAAAGTTCCTGGATCAAGCTGGAAATCCTTTTGGTGGCTTTGTGTCTAAGGAAGTGGTGCAATTTCAAAGCTGTGCAGACAACATGGTGCCCTTTAACTAAGGTATGCCCTTACTTCCATCACAGACTCCTAAGTATTGTCCCTCAGGTTCCTCCTGCCTCGTTCACCCCTCTCTCCCTTTCTCTCTGGCGCACCATATAAAGCCAACGGAAAAATTACCCAGGTCAGATTGCTATCGTCTGGCTCCCGGGAGCTTTCCTGTTCCTTCAAAACTCTTTGTTCTCCTCGACTTTGCCATCCCCTTTGACCTCTTGACCTCTCACCTGCTGCCTCCCCTCTCTCAGACCTGAACGTCTTTCTCCCCTCCTCCCGCCCCCCCCCCCCCACACACACACACACACACACACATACACGCACAAAGATGTCTCGATTTAGCTCTTCATTTTCTGATGTTTCTATTTTCATTTGTCCCTATGACTGCAATTGCGATTGTTAATCCCCCACCGTCTTTCTTGTTTGGACAGACCGGCTTGGCCCTGCCCAGTTGTATGCCACTTATCTGCAACCACTCAACAAAAAGCAACAGTCTAATGTATCCTGCCAACTGATTTATCACCTCCATGGTCAACAAACAGCGGTACACACAATTCTCTCATTGAAATCCATGTTGTGGAAAAAACAGTCATCTCACTTCATGTCGACCCTTGATTTTTCCTTATGGTGGATCTTACCCAACTCTCACTGAGGCCAGCTAATAGTGGTTACTAGTAATAGCCTTGCATTCATCTCGGTGCAAGTGATACGCCTTGTGTATTATTAGAGCTGTGCATTGTAGACTGCGCTCCTTAAGCATGCCTATTATGCAGGAGATGCAGACACTGACCTTCTACACCTTCTCAGTTTGTCTGAGTGGAGTCAATGGTCCCACATGGCACTTACTTATATTTTTACACATGGCACAGAGAATTGGTGTTGAGTATTTGGAGAGGGATATTTTATTATAAACATCTCGTGAGAGTTCTTTTTTTTTACTTTCAGTTCTGTAATATCGTTGTCTCTTTCGGGGTCTGTTTATTGATGGAGAATTTTGCTGTCATGGTGATGATAATTGCCATGATAATAATTACTAGGTACTGACCCACATAGAATGTATAGTATGGTGCAGCTGTCCATCATTAGCCTTTCTCTGTAATATCGTAATTGTAATGGAGTACATTTACACCACAGCCTAAAAAGTGGTAAAATAGGGAAACTCCACTGACCTGGTGCTGGTCTATCACTGGTCTGTGTCGTGCAAAGTGCAGCAGGCTCTCTCTCTTTCTCTCTCTCACTATCCCTCTCTCTCTCTCTCTCTCAAACATCACTGCTCTTATCTTGTTTTAACAGGGCAGTCACAATGCACAATGCCTTCATTTTTCACCTATTAACACGTAGAATAATATGCAGGTTCTGATAAGAACTTTAATTGTTCAAAATAAGCCTGGAAAAACAAGGATACATGGCTGCATTGAATTCTTTGGCCAAAGAATTGTACAGGGGCGTGAGTGTGTGTGTGTGGAGGGGGCGGATTATATAGTCCAGGTGTCCACATTCAAGTTGTAGGTGACAAACTGCAGATAACCTGCTCGGGCAAATGTGTGAACAAACAGGCCCATTTTCTCAGGAACCCCAATGCCTTGGCGAAAGACATGTTGGGAAAAAGCTCATTACCTCTGAGAGACACTTTAAGAGTCGACCAGTCAAGGGCTCATAACATACATCATGCTGCAACCTCATCAGCCACTCTAAGTGAACAAAATAAGCCACGTTTCTGCATCCTGTTTATCTCTCCATGAAATAAACATCAGGCACATACACTCGCGCACACACAAACCCCCCCCCCCCACACACACACACACACACACACACACGCACACACACACACATGCATATACACACACACGCCCGGAGGTGACTCAATATGAAGTGCCTGCAAATGTGTCTGAACAAAAGATCTGCAGGGGAGCAAAAGGAGAAGGGGAACAGAAAACAAACGACTAATGAAATTATAACAATACGGAGGGAGAGCTAGAGAGAGAGCAGGCCGAGCGAGCCACAATGGAGGGGAACAATCGCGCCGCGTCAATGGAAAGAAAGGAGGAGGGGGAGGGGGAGCCGGACAATGGAGCCGGTGACAGCGGCACAATGGCCACACTGTTTTCAATTAGACATTATCTCATGGAGAGAGTGGCAGGTCACATTGTGCGAGGAGGCTATTTTCAGGGCCGGGCTTTGTGTGGGGCTCCGCTGGTCCTCCCCTCCAGCCCCTGCCACGAAGCCTTTATTCTCCTCTTTCTGTTTGTTTTCCACCGCCCCCCCCCCCACCCCCCACACACACACCTCCCCACTCCCCCCAAACAAAAAAGGAAAACATAAAATAGTGTGGGTGGTAATGGCTGTGGTCCTGTCGACCAGTTCCCTACTCAAGGACCACGCTATTACCACCACCACCAATACGCTGCTATGTGGCCTAATCTACCGTGCTTCGACCGCCGTGGCTGCTCGCCGTTTGCGCCTCTAACATAAAGGTGTGCTGCCATGAGCCCTTTTTGAGTTCTCCTCAAAGGTTTTACATTGAATGCCCTGACACAGGGCGCCTCACAGAAGCCTAATAACATTAGAAAGCTTTTTTCAGAGCCGTTTCATTCAGAACGTAATGTAGAAAAGGGGTCCACACAGAACTTTTAAAGACCTCACGGGAAGTTCTTTTTCAGTGATTGCCTTAAGGAGCCTTGGAGGAGGCCATGTCTTTGCTCTGTTCCATTACTCCCTCATCTTACACGACGTGAGCCAGGACCAGGACTTCATAACTGAGACTCTTCACTGGAGTCAGTGAGGGCCTCCACCTCACAGGAATAAGCCTGTGTCGAGAAAGAGTGAGAGACACAGCACTTGGAAGTCCAAGTGGCACCCCGAAGACATATTTGACTTCTGAACTTCTCAGGTCGCAGTAGGACAGAGACATGTTTGTGAGAAAACGCAGCTCAAATGCACATTTTCCACCAAAAAGACATAGTTCAGCAACTAGATGGCAATCCTGACATCAGTGCTCCATTAATGAAGAGCCTTCATTTAAAAGACCTTATTGGCTGTGAGACCAACCAAACTGAAAAGATTTCAAGAATCCTAAAAATAGTGCACATTTTGTTCATAGTTTTGTCATGCAAACCTCTCTTGTTACCATGTTCCAATCTGTATCTTGATGTTAGTTTTCGTGACAAGCAGAGAGGTGCAGATTGTTTATCTGGCTGTTTCGCACTAATGTTGTTTTGCGCAGCCTTAGTGATATAAATTGTTCTTACACAAAAAGCCACATTTAGCTGTGATCTATATCGGCAGATGCACATGAAAAAAAAATAGGACATTATGCTGTTTCTCTTTATGCTCAGCAAAGTAGATCTGTTTGCAACCATCGGTATCTGCGGAAGGGAGGTCGGAATGGGGGTGTTGGTGTTGCGGTTTTCCAATGCTTCTCAGAAATAATACGGCAGCGGTTATCGTGTATATGTGCACACAAGTATGACTTTTCATGAGCAACAGTTGTCATGTTTGCTGTTCTAAATCGCCCCTGGTTCTCCTCTGTGGTTGGGAGGCCTATCCACCTCAACTCTGTTTCCAGATTGCCTTTGCATTTTGGTTTCATTGAAACGCACACATGGCAAAAGTGTCATACTGGTTTCCCTGCTATTACAAAGTGTACCACATAAGCAAAAACCTCACACCGCTTTATTTTAAGGTCGTGTTCTTATTTTTTTGGGGGCACAGCGCATGGGCGTGCTCTGTGTGCCATCCCAATAATTTCCCAAGATGCAGCAGTGGTTGAACAGAGGTAGAACTGCAATCTGCAATGGGTTAAAGCCTGTTGTTAGTTCTGAGGTCATTTATATCCTTGCAATTCAAAAACGCTTTTCTTTCAGCACTTCTTTCTCCACAAGGACATAGTGACATGAACTCATTGCTTTGGACTACGGGATACCAATTGCAAAAAAGTGGTAAATTTTCAACTACACCGTGAAAGTGAAATACTTATTGAGTGGCTATTTTATTAGTTTACTTGTCTGATTGTTTTCATTTCTTCTCTTTTATTAAAATAGTTCCACCTACACAAAAACTTCTAATGCACATCCTGCCCAAGAAAGTTCATTAGTTGTGTGAATTCCACAGTTAACTTCATATTGATGACAGAGTGTCTGTGGTTTGATAAAGATCTCTGCCACCAAGCGAGGTGTTGAAGGAAGAGGCTGCCTTCTCTGCACAAACGGAGGCTATGCCATAAACAGGAAGAGAATGCAGCGATACAGCTGCACTATCAAGTGTCAAAGCCTACACACACATGAGATAATTGTGTGTAAGCTCTTTTTTTGTAACTCTCTTTTCAGAGAATGAAATTCATCCCCGTGTCCTGATGCTTATCACACTACAAAGTGATGCACCCTCCCACCGCTGTTTCCTATAATTAGACTTCACTTTATGTGGACCAAACACTTTGAATCCATCCACTTAGATGTTAAAAATAATATTCAGTTACTGTTTGCATATTTATGCATTTGTAGAGTTGATGCGAAGATTTTGTTTTCTAGTTTCACTGATTACCAGTGAACAATCACAGCCTGTTACAGGTGTAACAACCTTTTCTGGTCTCATTATAGTTATAGTAGTAGTATTTAGAAGACACTTTTGTCCAAAGCGACTTACAAAACATTAAAAACAGACATTAGAAAACTGAAAAATATAAAAAACATAAAAAGGCAGTAATACTAACATAATGAAAAACAAAAAACAATATTAGGTGGTCATTGGTGGAAGAAGTATTCAGATCCTTAACTTAGGTAAAAGTACCAATACAGAAATGGAAAAAATCCTAATTATATGAGAGGTTTTGAGGGAAAATCAGTATTTGGTGGAGCTGATAACAACTCACAGACATCTGAAATGTGACCCTGACTACACACTGCTATTTGTAAGATGTCAGACGCCAAAAAGGTAGTAAAACACTGGTTAAATCTTTCACAATGTGTTGTATTTTAAAAGCTTGTTATAGCCATCCATTGCGTAAAATCTTCATCTCAAAAGTATCTAGTCACTAACACTGTCAAATGAATGCAGTGGACTAGAAATACCACTAGCTCCCTCTGAAAAGTAGTGGAGTGAAAGTATAAAGTAGCATAAAAAAATACTCAAGTAAAGTACAAGTACCACTTAGTCACTTTCCACCACTGGACTTGGTGATAGCATTAGCGACATCTGATGGTGTTCACTCTGGAAATGGCATCAGGATAGGCCACTGTGTACTGCAGAGCACCTGCCAGGCTAACCCACCTCAAGAGACTGTTCCCAGTTCAGCTTTGTTATGCTGCATGTTATGCATCTTAATTTGTCAAACTATCACAGTCAAATAGGTGTGATTAAAACATGACCTCCACTCAGATAGGACAGCACACACAACATGACAAAGGTCTTTCCTCAGCACTACCCACAGGCACACTGCCCATCACCTCTTTGGAATGTGAAGGATGCAAACATAACCATTTTGATGGTCCCTGTGGCCTGTGCCTCGGAGCTCTTAATGGGGATCAATTCCTCGTCGCTGGAGATGCCGGTGAGTTCTCGCTAAGGTCCTCCGGGCTCTACGGTGTCCGTTAAATTGTGGAGTGTACAAAACGGACAATGAGGGTTTCTCCACGGGAGCGTCTCTTGTGTGTCTGGAACATGAGAGGAGCAGATCTCCTCCTCTCCCCAGGTCTACACAAAGCTCACCCTCATTTAATCCTCGGGGCTCAGGACAAATAAAAGAGAGGGAGAGAGAAAGACAGAGAGAGAGAGAGAACAGGGGGTTGGTATGGGGGTGGTAGTGGTGGTGGGGGGAGGGGTTGAGGCTAGGAGAGAGAGCAAGAGAGAGAGACAACTTGCCAACTTCACCTCTGCTCAGCAGGAGAGACAAAAGTGGAAGACCTGAAAAGTGTAAGGCGGAACAAAGGTGTGAGTGCTAGTGTAGGGTTCCCGAGTTGCTTAGTGACAAGAGGCTGACACAGAAATAAAGAGGTGTGTGTGCACAGGGGGAGATGGAGTAGAAAAGAAACGACAAGAAAGCAGAGAAAAGAAGAGATAGAGAGGAGAGAGAGAGAGAGAAAAAAGAGAAAGAGACAGGGCAGCCAGCAAGAAGAGGGAGAAGTGGAAAGGGGGCTCTGTAATCCTGGAATAGTGGTTAGTCAAGCATCTCCATGGAAACAGGCACAAAGGCCTGTGGTTTCCTATTGATGGCTAATTGTATTCTTCACAGCTCTTTTGTTAATTGTTGTCTGCCCGGCACTCACTTCCTGCTGGGCCCCAACACAAAGGCAGGAACAGAGGGGATTAGGAATGGCACATCGGCTTTGGGCCCTCACCCCGAGAGCCAGTGGCTCACTGCGAGCACAGAGGGGAGAGGTAGAGGAAAAGAGACATAAAAACACCAGCCTTAACACTTTGGAGGCCAGAGCCCTCAATTGCATATGTGCCTTGCTTATATCATCATAGTGCTAAGAGTGTCACCTCAATGTTCTAACTACCACTTGTTGCGATATAAACTTTCAAACCGTCTGGGAGCATTTGGTTGTCGGTGACTGACAGCTCAAGTTCAGTTGGTGCACAGTTTCTTTTTTTTAAACGAGTTACCATACAGTTACATTTTCCAAAAATAAGTAAAATATTATTATGTGTTTCCATTTAATGTCATGTATTCAATATGCTTTTTTAATGAGTCAGCATTAATGTGATTTAGTGATGTTATTCACCTTTTCACTGTCAACCTGGAGGTTGTGTGAAATGCATTATAATTAACTGAAAAATCGTGCTGGCATAGACTAATATACAGTATACTAATGTAAATAGTTCTCATGCTTCGTACCCCTCTACATTCCTAACCCGTAACAGGCTCAAGGTGTCTGACGACGAGAGAATTATGCAGTGCTTTCCCTTTAAGAGGGAGGTGAATGGCAGGAGAAAAATGTTGGGAATAGTACATGAGAAAGTCACTCGCAGTCTAGGGAGAAGCAGGAACCAAGGAGAGATGTAAGAGTGGAGTTCACGGAGCGGAGATCAATCAGCGTCTGTCCAGTTACCTTCGCTTGAGATTATTACCGACAGTTAGCGTGATTCGCTGTGATCATAGTCCACGATTTGCATGCGGCGGAGAGCTCGCTGACAAGCACTGGAGGGAAGGCAGAAGTTTGGGCAGCACGGTTCTCTCTGGAGTGGTAAGTGTAGAGAATCAAGACTCGTGAAGCAAGTTTTCAAATCCTCATGTGTTTGCCTTACTTATTCAACGCTGTTTGTTTGCTTTTTCCCACGTGAAGCTGAGCTACGAAACCTGGGATCTTTCTTGCGCTCCCCATAGCGAGCGCTTCATCAGTTTATGTGCTCTTCGCTCCTAACAGTTGTCTTCCACCCCGTAATCGATTAATCACTTGTATATTCAGCATTTATAAACTAAGATATTGTAGATTTTTTTCCTCAGTTACACCCTGTGGTGCCTTCCTGAATATCGTCAGAGTTGGCCCGTTCATGTTCGGGCACATTCACACATTGTTTATTCGTATCGTTTATTATTGTAAGATCCGTGTTAAACTATGTGAAAAGTCTGTCTGTCAACCATTAGAGCTGAATGGAAAATGAGTTTAGCGGGGCACTCTGGTTCTGGCGCGTTGACAGGAACCTGCACCGTTTGACAGGCAGACAATCCATTCGCCAGCACAGTTGGAAACTCAATGCGCAGAGGCGCATGGGTTGTGGATGGGAGAGTGCCATCCAACGCTTGTCGCTTAGAGAAATACGCTCGATGTGATTTGATATAATGACTGTTTGAATGAAAGAAACATTCCACAATTGTAAACAGCATGCGGGTCTCAAGCTAACATCTGAAAGTTTTCGAACTGGATGGCTCTTAGCCATTGACAACCCCCTCCCTTTCTCTATCTGACATTAAAATAACTGATGTCATCAAAGGCACCGGGGCACCTTCACAGAAACTCTTCCCTAATCCCTAGAACCAGCGTGGCATGATCTTGTCTTTAAGCCCATAAAATATTTCTCTCTTTTGGTTTGACTCATAAAGCCTCTTTAGAAGACTGAACAGTAAGATGACTAAGTTCGT
Organism: Clupea harengus; assembly: GCF_900700415.2. NCBI lineage: Eukaryota > Metazoa > Chordata > Actinopteri > Clupeiformes > Clupeidae > Clupea > Clupea harengus. The sequence continues at coordinate 23,287,950 of NC_045156.1, forward strand.
AGAAATAGTACATGTTGATTGTGAAGGTTTGGATGCTGCTGCTGCTGCTGAAGACTTTGATGGCGATAAGTGTGTCTGGTGTGGATAGTGTTGTCTCTATTTGAGTGAGGTGCTTCTCAGAGCCCATCCTCCAGGTGAAGGTCAGTTGCTGCTCCCAGCACCTGAAGCACATACATTGGCTCGAGTGACGGCTCTATAAAGGGGAAGTTTGGCAAAAGTGGCTGTGAGTGTGTTGCTTCACACTGGCTGAATCTGCACAAAGCTATCTGTCAGCAGGGAATCCTTGACCTTCATCTCCATCTACTTTCTCTGTCTCTCTCTGTTCATCCACTCCTTTATTCTCTTTCTTTCTTCACATTCTCCCTAACCCAGACACACACACACACACACACACACACACACACACACACACACACACACACACACACACACAGACACACAGATACACAGACACACATGCACACGCACACGCACACGCACACGCACACACCGCCATTGTGGCAGGGTTTTATGTGAGGCAGGCCTGGGTCTTGTCCTTACTGAACGGGTGAATGGGGCTGTCCTCCACGTCTGTCGGCCCAGGAGACACAGGATGGTGGGGACACAGGAAGGCGTGTCCAATTCAGACACGCTCCCAAGTGACTCAGTTCAACCTGTGGGCCGTATTTTAGTTTGGACCTTCCATGAGTAACTGTGATTTTCCCTCTGTGGTCTCAGGAGCCCCTTGTTCATTTTTGACACAGAATTTAGTGTAGGTGCTTGCAGAGCCTTTGATTGCTATTTGTACTGCCCTCGCCCCACCCTTGTGTTGATTTAGTATTGGTTCTCTTTAAACGTGAAGGGGGACATTCAACCTCAGGTGGAAGGCACAGCTGTGTGTGTGTGTGTGTGTGTGTGTGTGTGTGTGTGTGTGTGTGTGTGTGTGTGTGTGTGTGTGTGTGTGTGTGTGTGTCTGTGTGTGTGTGTGTGAGAGAGGAGAGGTGTTTTGAAAGGGAGCATGGTTCCGAGGAATTAGAGTTTAAAGCTGACTGCACACTTCACCACATCTGATTAGGTAGAGGGGAGATCTCAGACATTTTTGTCAGATGGACGTTCACTGCTCCTCCAGTTTGACATAATCCATCTGCAGTGACCAGGCCTGTCTGATATAAAGATTTCATAGTATTGTTGTGTGTCATATGTGCAAACATTTATATTTATTGATAATAATTCATAGTTCATGGCTTCCTTGGTAGTGCCTTGTTTGTTTGTAAGATTAGGTGATTTTTGTATTTCATGTCCTGTGTCATCATCTGATTAAATAAGGATGTCAGACAGAAAACCACATTGTTTTACCATTGCATTTACATTGCCATAGAAATCATCGATGAAAGTACAATGACATCCCTGAAAATTATGTTTATATTCAATCAATCAATCAATCAATCAATTGTAGTTTTTTATTCTATGCGTTCTTCAATGATTAGACTAGGCAAGCCCTGTAAGAGAACCCTGAATTAATATCACTCCAGTACGCTGATCTAAGGCTATATAAAGTTTTGTAAAGGTGATGTATGAAGTTTAGCTGAATAGGTCAGCAGAAGGTTGAAGGCACATAAGAGTTTGCGGTAATTGTGTTTGTGATTTTGTTGTGTCTACATGGCCCCATCACAACTATCAAAGAGGAGTTCTAAAAGGCACTGGTAGGGCTTTCTTTTGTCAGATGTGTTTGTTTGTAGAATTCATCATGATGTCTAAGTATATAACACCTGTTAGTCTTGGTGTGACTCAACTACGAAACATGTCTAAATATTGACCACCACAACTGCAAGTGACGTTAATGCCCACATTTTGAAAGCTCGGGTTAGAGTTGGCCTTGAACCTCTAGTAGAACTGAAAATAGACTTTGGTATTTAATTTTTGCCCTGTATTTGTCACGAGGCGTGATTGGAGTGTGGTTTAATTTTGACTCTGAAAGCCCTTCGTATTGCGCCCCCTCAACCCATCACTGTTCCCATTCCACCTGCCCACTTTTTAGGGCGAACCCACCTTAGTTGGAACTAGGGTACTGCGGAAACACTCGCTTCTGGCGTAAGAATGGCCCACATGTTCACAGAGCCATATTCTGTGAAGAGAGGAGAACAAACGAGAAGCAACAATCAACATTATTCTGTCCGCTGTCATTTATATGAGGTAAGCTGCTCCAATTTATCCTCAAGCTGTTTGCTTATAGTTAAAGTTTTGTGTGTAGCTCGGAAGAAGTTTTGTGAAGAGTTGTCATTTCATCTGCGTACTTTGATTTTTCATATTTCCCTAGTTTTAATTTATTTATTTTCAATATTAATATAATAGGTAGAGCTGAAGACTTAATTGCTCATTTAAGGCCAATAGCTTTCGTAAAAAAAAAAAAACTTAACATTTTTTTCAAAGGTCACTTCTTTCTGTTTGTTCACAGTCATGACTTAGGATGCATTTACAGCATCTCAACAGTTTTCCTTCAAAAGCATTTTTATAATTACATATTCAAGATTCTAAACGGCAAGGTTATTTTTGTTACACTCTTACCAAAAGAGCTGTAAATCTGCCTGTATGTAGAAAAAAAGAAATGGAAACGGGCCTTGTAAACTCGCAACCATCAAATAGGTCAGAAAATAAAATACAATAAAATAGGTGAATGCACCCATCTTTTGCTCTGTACATTGCTTGACTTATTTTAATATCAGGTCTGTGGCATGACCCATGAATGATATACACAGATACATAGCAGTACAAAGGTGTGTGCCATTTTCTGTGAATGTTGTACTGATGTGATTCTCCCACATCTAACCCAACCATAGAAGTTTTCGACAGGGCGTGTTTCGTGTTAAGTAGGCACAATTTGGCATTAAGGAATAAGAGACAACTCATGTTTGATGATAGGTTTACAGTTAAGAGATGCTTTAAACAAGCACAGGCTACGGTTACATCAACAGTGTTGACAGCCATGTATGGTGTTACATGAGTTATGGCCGTACCTTAATTGTAATTTTACTAATCATGCTTATGTTGTGTGAATGCCAGTTTTACAAACAAAAAGGAAGCAGCTTTATGGCAATAATGCCAATACAACCTAATAAATCATGACATTAGTTAGTGAGTAATATTTTTAAGTTTATTACTTTAGGTTTTGTGTTGCTTGTATGTGATCTCAGAATGTCTTTAATATTTTTTTAATCACTCTTCTAATTATTAAGAGGTGTTCACAAAGCCTTATGCTCATGGAGTTGTATAAATTATACTTACAGTCAAAATGAATTGATGTACAGTCTTATTAACACCTTTTGACATGCATACCCATCTGAAGCGCCGTATATGAAATAACTGTATTTAATAACTCCTAAGTTGACAACGAAGTCCTTGTTTGGCTGAGTGACACTTTTTTCAAAAGAGGAAAATAGTCCCTTTCACAAAGGCTGCTCTAGTTGTTCTCTGGAGTGCCCTGCGGTCATTTTTTATAAAGTATCGTGGTGATAAAGACAAACTGGCCATCTAATCATTTACATCATGTTTAGTGACCTTCCTGCTTGTATTCCCATCGGATTTGTTTGAACATCATTTGCGTTGTCTGACATTGCTCGCTGTAATTCAGGTATCTGTTTATTCACTTCTCCTTCCCACACAAATGTACACTGTAAAGTCCTCGCATAATTCACAACAGTCTCTGCGAACACAGCTGCAGCATTCACAAGCGGGCAAATAAACAAGGAAACATATCCCTATGTATTTGCATAGCTTCAACTCACATCTTTAATGGAACACAAACAGGTTTGTGCTCAATAACGGCAACTACACGATATAACCTCGCAGTGTGCACTTTGCTGATCTTTTATGTGTTTATGTTATTTTCACTTCACGCATACTTTAGTCCCTACTGTAGCGTCAGTCTTGCATTCCACGGACATGATCTAAAAGTATTTTTTTGTGTGCTTTTTGTCCTTGGGTGTGTATGTGTGTGTTGGTGTGGGTGTGGGTGTGTGTGTGTGGGGCAATGACCTTTTGTCATAACATTTTTATGTTTTTTGAAAATGATGAATGAAAAAAGAAAACTGGTTTGGCCACTTCTCCTATTGACAGGTGGCCCACCCCTTCCACTGAGACAAAAGAACTGGTGAAGTGTCTGAAAAGAGAGGCAAATTCCACTAGAAATACTTGTATGGAATCGTGATCATCCGTGGCCTTTTTGTCACCAGGCCGTGCTTGTGCTCTCACTCTCCACGCACCAGCGAGGTGCTGCAAGAGTCGCATGTCTTTACATTTACATTTACATTTTACATTTAGTCATTTAGCAGACGCTTTTGTCCAAAGCGACGTACAAGGGAGAGAACAGTCAAGCTAAGAGCAATAAAAAAGCATGGTGTAACAATAAATACTGTCATCATTTCTTTTTCTCTGTCTGTCCTAGAGAACCGAATCCCTTGACGCAATGTGGATACTAGGGGTTTGTCAGCTTGTGCTCATCCGAAGCAAGGTGGTAAAATAGAGTTGAGTGTTGAGTGTTTCCGCCACCCGGACCCCACTGCACCTGCTGCAGGCTGAGGGGTGGAGAGGGGGATGGGGGGGGGGGGGGACTGTGGTTAAGCTGCTGTATGACTGATAGAGAGGGACCTAAAGTGCGTATGAAATGAACTCAGCGAAGGAAGAAACACAAGCTATGTGCGTTGCGTCTGTGATTCTGCCTCATCTTCATTTCTTATTTCTGTTTTCTCAGGTTTGACATTTTTCTCAAACTTTTCTTTTTTGAATGAAGCAAGTTAAAGTTTCTAAACACTCTCATCTGACACAAAACAAAACAAAACAAAGTTCTGGATCTTAAATCTATGACTTATAGTATTTCTCTCCATTGTGACATATTCATGAATGTGTTAACAACTGCTTGTTAATGTGTACAAGATTTTATTCAATGAATTCTCCAAAGCTTGGATGTTTACTTTCCTTAGAAAAACATCTTCATGCTGGTCTGAACAGAGACTTCATGTTCTACATTTTCATTTACATTTACTTGTCGCGCGCTCTCCCTCTCTCTGTCCTTCAATCTCTCTATATCTACTTCTCCCCCCTCTCTCACCCCTGTGACCCCAGCCACCTCAGCTCCATGCTGGTGGAGTGAGTGTGTATCCTGTTTGTGATGGCAGGAGTGAGGGAGCGCTCGAGAAGCGTCCGTCCATGTGTGAGGTAGTGAGTTTGAGAGGTGGCGGGTGGACTGGGCAGGAGCATCGGGGCTTCAGGATGTCCTGGAAGGTGAAGGCTTCAACCTCCTTCCTCTCGGCGTGCCGTTACTACACTCGCCGTTCCTCTTTTTCTATAACATTTGAAGGCCTTCGTGCTTTCCTTTTTTTGTGTGTGTTTGAACGCCTTATGTTGAACACATCCAGATGCTCACGCTCTCTCTCTCTCTCTCTCTTTCTCTCTCTCTCTCTACATTGTGAGTGGGGAACTATATAGATGACTTGGGGAAAGCATTAGCCTCACTGTTCATCTTCACAGGAGACCCTGGTGGGTGATTGATTGGGGAAAATGTGACTAGATCTCTGCTACTCTTTAGAGACAAATGTGCTTCACGACAATGACGCATGTAAATATAAGTAATATGGACGTGACACTGAAATTGACACACACACACACACACATTCTACCTTTAGCAAGGTACCAAGCTCCTGCGCAGGTGTCTTATCGGTTGCTAGCAGTTTGGCTATCCCAGAAAAGCTGTTTGCTTTTAATGAGTTTAGTAGAGACCTAAAGGTAATCCCTGCCGGTCTCTCCATTGAGATCAGTCCTATAGTACTTGCCTGGACATCTTACAATTACCTGTTGTATCATTGTGACAAAAGGAGATGGCCAGGATTGTCATGGCAACGTCACAGCTTTTGCAGAGCTTTTTCAACCCCAACTCCATTAGCTGTTTTTAAAGTCCCCCCCCCACCCCTCCACCAACCCAAACAAACACACACACACACACAAATAACAGCAATAAGAAGAGTCCTTCTCTGAATCCAGATTGGATATTTGAAGTGTGTCAGTGGAGGCCTCAGAAACCCTTTGACCATTTTTTGTATCTTTGCCTTCTGTGTTTCCTTGCCTCAAGGGACAGAAATAGGGAGGGAGGGAGGGAGGCTTTTTGCAGAAGGAAAGGAGATGGGGGGGGGGGGGGTTGCTTCACAAACATCTTTTATTTCTCTTCTCTTGTTATATTTTCTTTATTCTAAGTGTGTTTTGTGCTCTCGCCCCATTCAGCCAGCCCCCTCGTCTTGCCGCTCTTGTGTTGCAGATAAATACCACAGTAGCCTTTCGCTCTGCCTCACAATGGCGGCGCTGTTTCAGGCCTGCACAGCCGCCGGATAAAAAGGAGCCTGCTTTTTAACCTGTGTTTCTGAAAAGCAGTGAAAGAAAAAAAAAAAGAGGTAGAAGAAGAGGAAGAAAGAGATGAAGAGAAAAAGAAGCAGAGCTACAGTGCTTTCTTCTCTGTCCCCTCTCACAACCCCCCCCCGCCTCTTTTTGTCATGAAGAGCAGGGTTGTGTCATCGACTCATTCAGATATCTTATTTAGGCAAGTTCCATGTGATCTCTTATTTGAGAGAGTGAGTGTGTGTGTGTGTGTGTGTGTATGGTGTGGTGTGGTGGGGGTGGAGAGGTTGTGGACAGGCACGTATAGATCCTAGTGCTGTCTTTGTTGTAATGGTTGCATTTGGTGCTGTGCCTCAATCTGCTCCACTGAACACGAGTTAAAGGCGGAATCTGATTCTCAGTCCAGCACGCTGACTGTGTATTAACTTGGAGGATCGTGATTATGGACTCTGTTGCTGTGTTCCTCCTCCAGCATCTCCAGCTTCAGCCATGTCCACAATCGCCCGACCTGTGGCGGTGGCCGGTCCGGAAGAGTAGTCCATGTGCCACAGCCATTTTGGGTTAACACCTGAAACCCTTTTTTTTTTACACCCCCAAGAAACCAACACACCTCTCATTGTGAGGTTCCGGTTGACATATTTCTATGTGTTTTCAGATGCTCGTTCATTTGCATCCCATGGTTTTTTTGTTTGTTTTGTTTTTTCCCTTTGGCTTCCTCACATTCAAAGCATCCCTGATGAAGGCGCTGTGTTAATAGGGGGGGATGTTTGGGACTGTCCCCCCCCCAGTAAGCACAAGGAAACAAACAGGAAAGATGGTGTCATTATCACCTGCTACTGCTGTCTTTGGTGGAACGCCCACACAGAAAGTAGAAAGAACACAACACCGGTTTGTTTGTCTCCTCCGTCCCTTATCTGTGTGGATCATTTATTAATGTGCCTCCGCATGTGTAGGCTGTGAACACTGTGCTGCCTCTGTCCTCCCGGTTGGGATAAGTTCCTGGAGTTTTCCAACAGTTGTCTAACCATGCAACACAAGCAAGGCTTTGAAGGAGTTTATTCAAATATTTACCCTGAATAGGAAAGCTAATCCATAGATTGTTTCTTTTGGCACACAGCATCGTGCAATATGAGGTTTTCGTCTTACTCGTTTTCATTTCATTTCTTTTTAACTTCAAGTTCACATATTGAAATTTCCCAATTATGTGCGAAATAGATTAGATTACAGGCTTTCACCCCAAAACATAATTTGCAGGTCTGTGTGTGAATCATATACAGATAGATTCGGTAGGCAGTCATTCTTGTGGAAGACCTGCATCGCCCTATAACAGGAAAACACCAAAGACTTCAATTCCAATTCAGGATTCGTTCATTTGTGTCTTTTTAAAGCACACTATGCCTCTTTTTGAGGTATGTTTTTATGAACTACTACTTTTGGTATGATCTTCAAATGATTTGTGATGGCATATGGTCATGTGAAGGAACGATGAACACACATGTCGTTCCCTCTAGCCGTCCAGGCTGTGCACTATGTAGTTTTGTGGTCTGGGTTGAAACACCCCACAAATATGGAAATGTCTCCAAAATACGCCAGTTAACATGTTACCAAGCCAACTGAGCTGTTGGTGGTGTTTTCAGGATTTTTGCATGCTTTTTTTTGTAGGTACCCAGCTAGTTTTGGACCAAAACTCCATAATGCTGCTTTAGGTTAATGACCATGGTCAATTTTATAAAGTCACACTATTATAATACATGATGGAATAACTTGAACAATGCCTAGTGCGAGCAGGATTTTAATTTTTCATATCATGTTAACCATCCCATACAAGTAAACACAAAAACAGTGCCTCTGTCTAGATTTCAAACCAGCAGCATTTCCTCTTTAAAAGCCTCATGTCCTCCTGGCAGTCAAGATCTCTAGGAATTAGCTGAACTTATTGCCATTGGCACTCTATTTTGTATGTTAAAAAAAAAACACAGCCACATGGCTCTTAGGTACACAGAAGCCCTTGTGTATCTGGCTGCACTGCGATGTTAGATCGTTATCAGTCAAGGGTAGCTCAGGAGTGGGATGGGGTCTCAGTGAGTGGTAACTTTTTATTCAAATGCTCATGCTATGACTTATTAAAAGCTCCCGCTCAAGGTCAGTTCAGCACACGGGGACGGTGACACAGACATCAGCACCACAGCGTGTGTTCATGCAAGTGTGTGTTCATTCCATCTCCTCGCACTGCAGCAGCATGACCTGCATCCCCAGCCACCGGCTTTGGCAGTCAACCGTGAGCTCCACGGTCTTGGCATGTGGGACACGTGCCAATCGTGAGCTCTGCAGGTTTGTAAACACTAGTTGCTGCTCTCTTTCTCTCAGGTTTGTTTTGTAAATCGCTGCTGTGGCCCATTTTCAGCAGCTGAGTGGTCTCACAGATCACAGATGCTACGACGTGGTGGGGTGCTGCACTGACAGGTTGGGTCACACGTCCTTCTCGCTATCTCGTGATTAAGGAACGGTGGTCACAAGGCAGGAGCACATCAATAAGTGTGAAACTTCTCTGAGGTGTTAGCTTGGGAAGTATTTCAATATTTGTGTTTTTGTTATCTATGATGAGAATCAAGGCAAGTGCTCTTTGCTTATAGTAATGTTCTCAAATCTGTCTGTGTCCACGAATGGTGATAATTAATTAACGAACTACCTGTGCCTTGGCGTGTCCAGTAACCTTGGCAGTCTGATAGGTCGTTGACAGTTGTCATATATTGTTTGTGTGAGAAAAAGAAGGAAGATGAATACGAATTACAACAAAAAGCCACACATACTAGAATTTCATGGGGCTTTGGTTTGGAAATGGCATGAGCTGCTGGACCTGATGCTATCTGATCCTCCGGTTGGCATGCTAATGTTGTTTTGTTGCTTGTTTATAGTTTCCCGTGAAGTCTGTCTTCCTGTCTATCTACTTTTGTATCAAACGTAGCCATATTGCCTAACGAAAATCCCTGACCATGATCTTCAGGGTAAGTTTATCTTTAGTTAAGAGAGCTTCGGTCCTTGTGGTTTACAACTTTTACTAAGTTATCTCTTCACAGAAAGACGAAAAAAGAAGCTGTGCTTTCGTTAGAGGGAGAGGTCCACTTGTTGGCTGTGTTCAGTATTAGTTTGATTGCGCAGTGTCTGCCAAGCAGGGATGCCAGGTATGTCCTTATTTGTTTTATGTTTGACCTGTCAAGTCTGCAGTGTCTGCAAATACCATTTATGAGGCTGTGTTAACATGGTAATTTAGAGTGTTAGGGTCCAGCCTGTTTTTGGCTTGCTGTGAGTGTGGTATGGTACTGTGGTATGGGTGGTCGCTTAGCCATCATTCCAAAGTGACATCAGGCGAAAGTCTCGGAATGGCACCTGTCTTCTGCAGAATTGCAATAATGGTGTGTGTGTGTCTGTGTATGTATGTGAAGAGTGGGGGTTAAGGCACATCCATGCGTAAACAGTGGACCACTTTTGTTATTGTTAACGCAAACCATTCATTAGCATGCTCTTCAGCCATGACCACCAAAGCCTGGACGAGTGAAAAGCTTCACCAGGCTAACCTGGCGCAGGCTGTCTATGCAGAAGAGCACTCATCTTTAGGTCTTTGGTCTTTCCCGAGCGCACAGTAATCCTAACACCGGTGGGTTTTGTGTCGGAAACATAAATGCTGATAAATTAATGAATTCATATTAATACAACCAAAGAGTTGGAATCGCCCTTGGGTCACCAGCGGCGGCGCGAGCTATGAGGCAGCGTTCTGTCGGCACATTCCGCACACATTGTTAACCCGGCGAGCTTCCTGTGGCTGGCCACTGCTGTCCTCCTCATGCCCATTGTTCAACGCTTCCTTTGTTCCCTCTCGGCAACAATGGATTTCACTTTTTTTCTTTTTCTTACACACACACACACACACATATATATATATATATGTATGTATGTGTGTGTGTGTGTGAGAGATACTTGTTCCCTTCTTCTGGCTTGTTTCCTTTCCTCTTGTGTGTCAGTTTTTTTGGGGGGGGGGGGGGGGGGGGGGTGGAATTACTAAGGTTTGATAGAGTTCACTACAGTTTATTCTCCTCTTATTTTTTTTCTCTGTGGACTAGTTATTCTATTGGTCTGCGGTGTTACTTGAAAGCGTTCTGATTGGGAACTGCCAATGTCTCCCATCTACAGCGCTCTTTTGTTGAACATACAAAGCAGCCTGCCTGTGAATCAAAACCCCTTTGGCCAGATGAGATTGGGATTCCGTGCCAAAATGGCAGGCCGTCATTATGAGATAAGAGAACAAGTAGACCGCTGATAGGGGAGACGATTAGCCATGGTGTCAACCTTGGCAGTGGGCAAGGCACGGTTACACCTAGTTGTCTCACTCCTCACTTTCTTGCACAAGCTTCACTGCAGTGTGACATCTACCTGGTCTTGGTCGTAAAAGCTGCGTTGCATTGAGCACGTTTTTAGTCAATTCAATTGCTTTTTCTTTCATTCCTACTTTGTTTTCTATCTTTCTCTGTGTGTGTCTGTCTGTCTGTCTGTCTGTCTCTATCTCTGACTTTATGTCAGTCTGTTCAGTTCCTTCCTTCCTTACCTTCCTGCTTTCTTTCTTTCTTTTTTCTTTCTTTCCTCTGACTTCTGTTTATGTTATGAACAGGAAATTAGATCTAGAATTTAGATACATGCCAGCACCATCTTCTGTGTTCTTTAAGCTCAATCTCTACCTCTCTCTGCCCCTGTCTCTGTCCAGAATGTGCGAGCCCAGCCTTTCCGCGTTGCGTCCCTACGCCAGTGATGTAACCATGGTGGGCGTCAGCATCAAGCAGGAGGAGGAGGAGGAGTCCAGCGGTGGGGGCGGAGCCGTCGATGAGGGGAGGGAACCTCAGCGCTCGTCTCCGATAGACAATTGGTCCTCTCCACTGCCCATCGAACAAACGGATGAGAAAACCACACCCCCCAGCCGTCCACCAACCTCAGTATGACAGCTTGTTTTCTTATCATGGCATGTCTCAACCATCAGTGCAAATTGGTCATAATAGAACTAGGCAATGTATATAGTCCTTAGCGGTGTTTCTAATGCTAGGGCCACACATACCACATAGATTACCTCTCTCTAAATACGAGCAAAGCATTCACTAAAACAAACAAACAAATGAAAGTAGTTTTGGGTTGTCGAGGAGGTGAGACTAGTGCTGAGACCAATTGTGTCTTCCTTCCAGGAGGTCTCTCCACTGAGAGAACAGGAGCAGGGGGTGACCAGGAGCTTTGGGCGACAGGGTGCCCAGCCCAATGGCAGTGAAGGTAAGGTTGACAATCTTGCACACGGCTAACAGTCTGACCTCACTGTTCACCTGTCACCATGAGATTTGGAGTCTGGAGCTTTGGCATCAATCAGAAATGAGGTCCGTTTTGACTGGAAGTTTCATATCACTTTATCAGATACCATAAAGAACCTTAAACGACCTCAAAGAACCTTAAAGAATTGGTCCACATGAGGATCAACTGGATGGTTAAGTGTAAATATTACTGTGAAGAAGTAACATTGGCGTTTGCATAAGTAAGGTTCATTTTCACTTATACATGTATACTGTAGTTGGTGTGGAGATTTCAGTTAATGTTACAAAAAGTCATCTCTTGTTAAAAGCCTTTGTTTTAGCATGGGGAAAAGGGGAGCCATTTACATGAACAAAAGTATGAGCAGTTCAGTCTGCATATTCAGTGTAGAAAGGCCATTAGGGACATACTGTATGTTTGGTTTAATTTAATTATCACTATGGTTCAGTTTATATAAAACATTTTTTTTTACATATTCTGGCACAAAAAAAACCTAAACTATTCTTTACAGTATGTTTATTTTAGAAATATCGGCAGCTTGCATATTATTGTAGATGAACCTCTGCTGAATAGAAAAGACTTTAGAGTCACTTTTTAAAGTTGTTCACATTTTCAAAAATATCACAATCGCAAGTCTTTATTTCAAAGCTTTATCGAATTTTCCAATGCCAATGTGACATTTTTCAATGCAGTTCTGGCCAGTCCCCTTCGCTACTGTTTCCAGTCTGTGCATGACCTTCTACAAAATCCGCCCACCCTGTTTTATTACGTATGACATTTAACCACAAATACAGTGCCTTAAACCCCCCTGCGAGTCATCACTATTTACTCAATTACAAAAGATGCTAACACATATTTTCCCTTTCAGTATTTTTATATGAACATTTATGTTCTAGTATATTTCCATAGGCAAAGAAGTTATTTATCTGCTAACATTAAAAATAAATGAATTCAAAACTGAAATATAATACTATAATACTTCATTTCCAGATTGAGACGGATTACACAAATTGTTCACAAATGATACCGAGGGGCCACTTATTTGACCAGAACTGATCATAAGTAGGTACTTCATATTAGATATGAGTACTTCAGATCTCAAGTAGAGATCTCCTGCTGGATATAAGAATAATTCTGTCTAAGGGCCATTTGACAGGTTGTAAAATAACGAAAATGAAGACTATTGCAAGGCACTGTATCTGCCCCTGTCAAGGTATCACCATATATAAAGGGCCGAATAGTGTAATGCAACTCATGTACAACTCAAGCTAGTACAACTCATTTTTAAAAGGTAGAGAAATGTTTCACAATTCTACCTAGTTGTTTTGATGATTGATGATAAAGACAGATTCTAGTACTACATGCACAGGAGGAATGTTTGGAGGTATTTTAATATGGCATATCAGAATTATTGAATGCTCTTTTTGACCCCCTGGTGAAGATCTGCGAGAAGAGATTAGGTTGAGAAATACTGAGGTACGACTCTATCTGACTGAATATAATAGAACTGGACACTACATTATTCATTCAAACAGCGGCTTAGCAACTCTTATTCAGTCTTCATCCTGCTATTGTGACATCCATTGTTGTAGTCAAGTCACTAAACCTCGAATCCGAGTCGATTCTCGAGTCCCCAGCGTTCGAGTCTGCATCCGAGTCCGCTTCCGAGTCTCCAAAGAGTCCAAGTCGAATCCCTATTGCCTGAGTCCGAGTCTGAGTCATCAAGGTTAAGACTGAGTCGAGTTCCAAGATGGGCTCCAGTGCTCCACTCTGGCATGGTCAAAGAGCTCATACAAATAAAAAAGGTCTACATTAAACCCGTCACCATTTCAAAGCGAGTTTATTTACTTAAACAGTGCTCAAGTCCAAGTCGAGTGACGATCAGGTCTCAAGTCCAAGTCAAATCGAGTCATAAGTCGACAACTTCA